>NW_027272307.1:357500-437500 GCF_040938485.1 Diadema antillarum | reverse complement strand
TTACAGAGACGTGCCGTTTTTGTATCAAGCAACTATCGACGTCCAGTGGTGAAAAGATCTGGGAGATTGAATGTAATATTTTCTACGCATGCGCTCTCTCGATACTTTACTCAATATATAAATCAGCGATTTCAAACTCAGTTCAAAAGACCGTGCTGCGACTTCGATATATTTATTTCCAGTGATATTTCGTTTCTGTCAGCCATTTGATACTTCCCATCGATCCAGTCAGGTAAGCTTACTTGAAGTGACAAATTTCCAAATTTGAAAAGTATCAGTAAGTCGTACAGACCCTTTATCAGGCACCGCTGATATCTTTGTTCTTCTTGATCCCCGGACAACTTTAAGTATCAATTAAGCAACGTTTGAATCTAAATTAGACCATGTATATGATTCATTCAAAGTGTCAAACCGTCATCTTTTTTTAGTTTACTGATTGTGAGTGTGTGTGTGTTTTTTTTTTAAGAGACACGAAGTTATAACTAGTCGTTTTAACTAGATATCATGGACGATGTGCGAAAATAAACTGACTTTAACATGTATTTAATATATTGTTTATATACAATTATGAATAAACATGCAGATATTTGTCAGATATTTCAAAGTAATTAGGTCTGCTTTGTGAACTAAGAAATATTACCAAATAACTTTGGCTGAAGTGAAAAGAAAGCAGCCTGATTTATTCAAAATGCTATCGAAAGCATGTAGGAAAGTGCTTCTCAACCTTTTCTAACCAGAGACCCGCTTTGACTCCTGAGATTTTTTTTTTGTTGAGGACCAGCTAGATCGAAAACGAATCATCTCTAAAAGATTCATTTTTTTGCAGACATAGATGAGATTCATGGTCCACTGGTTGAGAAGCACTGCATGATCTAAGACATAAATCATTCTTTAAAGTTTGATTACAAATATTCAAACTTGACAGATGCGGATACAATATCCAATAAAAACGAATCTCATTATAAATACACATACATGAACTCATCGACACCGTGTACCTGGGATATGCGTTGTAATTATTTGGAAATATACTAATAATCTACAAATTCATTAAGTCAGTAAAATATAGTCAATGTATATCTAGTGTATCTAATAGACAATAAATTATTCATTTAATGATATTCAGACAAACTACTGCCCATCAGTAATAGATACATCTGTATATCAGATATTTTGTTATAACAGGGACGTGCAATTTTGATCCTGTTGATATTTTGATATTCAACTATTGTTGTTATACAGAAAAGATACCCACAGAACATATTCTGATATCAAACAAAGTTGACTTCTCAGCTATGGCAACAAGTGCTTGTAGTCGTTGGCATAGTTCTTAAACGTAATCATTACTTTTCTCCATAGCTTAAGACTTTAAACGTAATCACTGGTAACGTTGCGTCTGAGCTGTGACTACTAGAAACGTAGATGTGTGTGTATTTGTGTGTGTGTGTGTGTGTTTGTTTGTTTGTTTGTTTGTTTATAAGCTCCTAGCTTGCAATGAACCACTTTTTTCAAATTAAATTACAGATTGAAACATTGTCTATATCGATGATGACACACTACTATTGGACCTTGATGCTTCCATGGTTGATAGCATTAATCACTGAGATGATTCGCTGTGTTGGGGCATCTACTGACGTGCTAGTCACCACTAATTCTATTATCAATCATGATGGATTTGATGGCGGGAATGGAACATCTATTTACAATGAGACAGCGAGCACTCTAGCCCCCTCTATTTCTGAGTTGGGGCGTGGCGTCTTCAGTTGGCACCCTATCGTATGGTCCTGGGTAAATGTCATTAAATTGTCATGTGCCGTCCTTGGAGTCTTCGGGAATCTGCTGGTAGCGCTGATCGTGTTTCAGCGCAGAGGTTCCAATCGTTCGACTGACACACTCATTGGGGCTCTTGCCTTCGCTGACGCTTTAACGTCCATCTGCTTGTTGCCAATACCCATAGCGAGGGTGGTCCCCAACAACCCACTAGGCTGGCTATATTGCAAGGTGATCGACGGAAGCATGGTCTTCTGGTTGGCCATGACTTCTTCTACTTACACACTGGTCGCGATCTCATGCGATCGCTTCCTCGCCATCACGTTCCCGATCCGTTTCAACCGACTCGTCACCAATGCCAGGGTCAACTGCGTGGTCGTCCTCGCCTGGCTGATAGGTGTTCTGGTGGTCGGTGCGGGCTTCGATCTTGTGACGTTAGACGGAGCCGCTCGCACGTGCATATTCCGATCTCGGTCCCCAGCAGCTCGGCACGCCTACGCCTGGTTCGTCATCACAGCTCGGTTGATCCTCCCAGCTACCCTACTACTCTTGACTCAGCTTCTTATCGCCAGGGTTCTCTACCTTCAGTCTAAACGCTTCAGTTCACTAGAAGAGTCCCACGCCTCGACTGTTTCCTCCCATCTCATCGCTCGCACCCGCGTCATTAAGATGATGGTGATTGTAATCGTAGTCTACGTCATTTGCTGGGGGCCAAACCAATTCTTCTTCTTCGGGCTCAACACAGGCTTCGTACCCTTTTCATATCTAGGTACCCCGCTTCATACTTGTCTCACTGTTCTGGCTTTCGGCAATTCTTGTGCCAACCCGTTCATCTACACAGCTCAAAACCCCAAGTTCCGTACAGCTCTTGTTGAGATGTTCCGCGGCGGTAAAAGGCTGCACACCCCGATCTTCACCCACATTCCAGTCAGCACCAGCAAAGATAATACGCAGTTATCAGTCATTGCTGCTTAGATCAAATGTCATCTCCAAGTGAAAGTGTTAGCGTTTTAACAGATAAGTCTAACACTGACATTCAAGATTATGGCATGACTACATACAAGCCCAAACATTTTGCTGATTTCTGTCGTCTATAGATTTCCACAGAAGAATAACCCTCTTTCATAAGGACAGGACATGCCTACGAGAAAGACAAAATGACTTAAATCATTTGATTTCTCATGTCTTGATCACAGAGAACCGATAAAATGTGACAACTGAATTTTTCAGATAATTTTCAAAACCCTTTAATCTATCACAGTGAGAAGCATCATATTATACCATTGCGACTGAATACAGTTTGGAGTATGCATTTTTGAGAATCAGATTGTTAACCAAACATTTACTATTCCCTTAAAACCCACTAAAATGAATACATTCATGTGCAGTTAGCTGCTGTAATATTGTTATTTCTTACCACTGCTCGCCGTGATCGCTCTAAGGGAGTACAGATACCATTTTTTTTTTTTTGATGGGGGGAGATTCGTGATCCTTGAGTCACTATAGGATTGTTTAAATTTGATGTAATAGCCTTATGTCATATCATACACATGACACATTCTAGGAATATTTATTTCATGATGTCGAAATAATATACAGTGGCAGTTGTAGCGCATTAGGAAGCAGACACTCTGAAATCTTTCGGTTTTGAAACAAATTCGAGTTAATCTCTGTAAATGATTACAACAAATTTAACAACGTGAAATAATTCAATAGAGGCTGAAGACGAAGTAATCAGGAGGTGGATTGAAAAAGAAAGAAAAAAAGAGAGAACGTCGTGAATAATGAACAAAAAGCTTGATATGTAGGCTACAGTCTTTCGATCGTCTTTCCCAATCGATCTATTTTTACGACTAAAATCGAAATGGCAAGGAATGGAGAACGATATAGCGGAATGAAAGCATGAAGGTTAGAAGACAGGATAAAGATCCCTTGATTTTTAGGTTAGAGTGCATGCCATGTTTACCTGCTCATCAATCAAGGTCTAACACTGAAAATTTGGAATCCATTTGAAGGTAATTATCAACCATCAGTGCTCATGTATCTTCTTCAATTACTCCCTGGTTGCCTCCACACATGATCGGAGTTGGAAGTAAGGAAAGATAGTAGACTTTTTTTTTCTTCTCCCTATATTTCTCCTTTATATCAGTTTTTGGAGACTTTTTTTCATTCATCGTTGTTCAAGTCAACATCTGTTAGATGACGTGAACCTAGAAAGGAGTAAAAAGACGGTTTGAACGCTACATCAAAGCTTTTTTTTTTCTTTTTACTATTTACTTTTTTTTATCAGCAAGTGTGTAGCAGACGCAGGAATTGTCAACCCTCTTCGATCTATGATTCTTCATGAGAAGTATAGCAGTGCAATGATACATTTGGAGTAGATTTTCGACCTGAAGATGAACACAAGCTTTCTTAAAGACTGTTTTGAGTTACAGCGATATGTTATTTCCATCGTCCATATACGGGGGAAAACATTCAGATGTCAACAATATGAAGGAAAATGTCAAAGGATATCACGAGAGCCAACATCTTATAATAATTTCAGTTGATTGCAAGATTTTGCCTCGGCGAAAAGATGAGAACGGAGACGAGCGTGATGAAACTCTTTTAACTTCCTTACTTTTCATTTTACCCCATTGTATGCGCAGTAACCGTGATTGTGACGTCATTTATCGATTACACCTGTAAAAAGTTCAAGACTACCAAGTTCAGAAGACGATGAACCTGGTGGTGTCATGGCAAATATTGGGAGGGAAACGACGACATAGGATAATCTTGGAGGACTGGGAGAATTCGTTCATGCAGAAGATCAGAGCTATTGATTTATACCTGAATACGGTCTTCTTTGGTCTTTGACATGGCCACTTTTTTCTTTTTTCTTCGAGCGAAAATTTTCTCAGTAGAATTAATTAGAGAAAGATAGAGAGAGAGAGGGTGTGCGTGTGTGTGTGTGTGTGTGTGCGTGTGCATGTGTATGAAAGAGAGAGAGAGAGAGAGAGAGATAGAGCTCTTCAATCTGGCCAGACGCTGTCCCTTTGTTATCATGATTTGCACTCTATGAAAAAGGTCAGGACGAATTTCATGCCTGAGCCTTTCCTTTGAAGATACACGAAGCCGGATTTGTATGGGATTTTAAGTGCAATAAATGAACTTGCCGAGGAAGAGATTATCGATTTTGTCAAAGAAGAAAGAATTTCTTAAAATTCTGTCTTTCTACATGTAATTCTCTACTTCCTCTTCTCTTTATCATTATCATTGTTATTTCATTATCATTACATATCTCACGTGTATCTTACATCAATCTATCAACCAATCTCCTCCAGGATGAGCCGGGTTGATTGTAATAGTTTAAACTAAATTAGAATGGACGATCACAGAGATAAAAAAAGAGAGAAAAGTTAAGTTCTATAAGAAAGTTGTCTTTAATATCAACTTTAGATCACCATCAATGTCATATAAAATGGAGACAAGCCGACAGTCACGGCCAGTTCGGCTTCCTGTTGGTGGTGAGAAAGGTAGGATTATTTTACACTCGTACTTTGTGTCGCATTCTGACTTGAGCATAATTTCACTTGAGCGTCTTCGGTTACGAGTTTGCTGCAAATTTCTTAACTTACGATATTGTCATCAGTGCTTGCAATCTGATCTATATAAGTCAGTCACTGGTTCAACTTGACATGGAAATCTTTCAACATTTCTTCCTCGATGAATTTTAGGCAAGAAGAAATTAGATTTGTCGCGAATTTCATAGCCAGGGACATGATTAAATTCACTTCCAATGTTAATGTTCACTGAAACCGATGTTAACGTCCAGGATGGACGTTTCGGGCTTACTCGGCTTAGAGACTTTATATCACTGGTTAATGTTCTGCTACTATACATCTTTAATCCCCGAACGATTTATGATTTCGGTGAACACCCCACAAACGAAAAGGCCATACTTGTAACTCTCTGAATTAATTCCTACGGGAACAATTACTTTCGAAATTGATATTAACTCGGGTTCCTTCGCAGGCCCTGAAATACCACATTCACTTTGAAAACAGTTTATATTCAAAAAGTAAATTAACTTGCGTTGTGATACAAGTATTTATTTCCTCAATTGCATTCTCTCTTGAATTGCAATTGAGCCCAGTTTAAATTGTAAAAAAGTATGTTTTGTCATTTTTATTATCCCAACTCAATCAAATAGTTATACCGAGACAATTCACATGCGTAAGCCTCTGAATGACATGAGCGACACGATTTTTTTTTTTTAATTGCGCTGTTTTTGTAAGGAACTGCGAAATTTCTGCTGCAAACAGCATATTCCTGTACATGGTGTAACTGCCGTTCAGGCCATGCCGTTTCCTTAACTCAGGACCCTACCTTAATAATTAAAGCATACAGCGTCCAGACCATTCAAACGAGTTGAGGCACTTATTGTCTTTGTCAGAGAGAAGTGAAGTAGTGACTACATTTAAATTTCTTTTATGTGACCGTTTTCATCAAGGCTAGACGTTTATGCGTGACTATCACAAACAGTATTTGTAATGCCAATGGGCCACTTCACTTATAATTTTGCTACTGACAACTCGATAGTAGTAAAGGTTCTCATGTTGTGTGATCTGTCATCAAATTTTCGCACAATTTATGGTCTTCTCATTCATTACTGAGTACACTTTCATTACTTTCGTGCAGAGGAATGGAATCTCTTCGCAATTTGCGCTAATGCGTAGGTTATTAAATAACACGACAATAATTGCATGCTTAGCATTTCACTGATTTTGATGTTCAATAGAATTTGGATATGGAGACCAAAAAAGAGGCTCTTGATTTCAACAATTTTGGGGCTGTATTTTACATGTTTCAGAAGATAGTGTTGAAATCCTGTATGGAACTTGGTGGTAATCTTGTACGAACTACATTAAGTTTCTCTTCATATCTTGTTATTACATACCCCCGACTGAGAAGAGTATTAGTGTATCATAACAAGGTTAACCATATTGCGCACATTTGTGCATAATATTGTTCACCAGGATAAGCACTTTAATGTTAAATCTTTCGAATTATTAAAGTAATTAGTTAAAACGTGTTTCTGTGTGTCTAGTAGAACTTTGCAATTAAAGAAGCACAATATTGTTACTAGTTGTCTTCGCATGTTTTTTATTCTTTACACACTAAACAATTGCTGCCCAAAAATATTTATAGGGACTGTAGATTACTGCTGACTTTGTATGTTATATTTTAGGAGTAATGCATGCTTAGACAG
The DNA here is from genome assembly GCF_040938485.1 of Diadema antillarum. Classification (NCBI taxonomy): domain Eukaryota; kingdom Metazoa; phylum Echinodermata; class Echinoidea; order Diadematoida; family Diadematidae; genus Diadema; species Diadema antillarum. The sequence continues at coordinate 430,479 of NW_027272307.1, read as the reverse complement.
AAGTGTTGTCTTTTGTCAAAGCAATTTATTAACACCTGCGTTAGAGCGCGTAACTACTAGGCGGCATGGAGTATAGGTACAAAGGTGAGATTCTTGTCTCCTTTTCCTCTTGAACACCTCCCTGTTTCGTGAAGCTACCCCTTCCGAATTATGTACTCTGATATGTCTATGATTTCTGTAATACTGTACCCCCATTCCACAGACATTTTCTCTCATCGGTCACTCATCAGAAGCAAAGTTTGTTGCTTTCGGCCACCCACCGAAGTGTATCGGACTGCATTCCGATGAATCCGACTGTCAATTGTGTTGGTCGACTATCAGGTCAGACATGTCGGGCGGTGATCCGATGAGGCAAGATCGTCCGATAAGGATCACGCACGGCATGTCTGACACTTACCCGACAGTTTATCAACCAAGTCGGATTCATCAGACTGCGATCCGAATACACTTCGGTGGGTGGCCGAAAGCAAAAAAAAAAAACTTTGCTTCCGATGAGTGACCGATGAGAACAAATCTCTGTGAAATGGGGTATTAAGATTAGTGTTCATGGCCTAACCGTACATGTTGTCTGTATAGCCTCTCGTAAAGAGGTAACGTTTAAAAACCAACAACCGGACTGCCAGCCGGCGTTCGTATTCCAAACGCACGGTTGATTAGAAATTAAAATGTCATTAGTATTCGCATCATCCCTGACCATGTAAAACATCATCAAAACTGCTTTCAGTATACTGACGAAGTTTTATATTTGACGTAAGCATACGATAATACTCTCAAGCTGTTTGTTGTAATCTACGAGTTGCAAGTGATTCGACAATCAATTTTGTATTAAATTGTTTAAAATAATATCTTAAAGGGTGGAAAGGAAGACAAGGTATAATTCTATAGAATCAGTACATACTATCAGTGTTACAGCACCTCGCTATAAGCATTATCATTTGATTATTACATTATATAGTATACCTCATGGGTGTTTTTTTTTTTCCGGATACGCATTTTCAAGGCTGTCTTCAGTTTAGGAGAAAAAAAAAGCGTCCGACATGACTAATTATCATAAGGGTTTTGTAATCAAAACACTATTGGTTGTTGTTTTTTGTCAGAGTTTGGTGGGGAAAAGACATCCTGTTTTTTATTTTGATAACATATAATTCAGTCACAAGTATTCATCAAAAATAAACAAACATTGCTCATTTTGAAGCAGTAAAATATTGAACTTAAAAATCAGCTCCACTGGAAATTGCCAAATAATGAAGTCTTCGTCGAATATTCAAAAGTCATTGAAACACTATATTGTCAGCTTTTATTGAGTGATAAAGCCATCTGTGAAAGCCATATGACAAAGTGGACAAGAATGTCTCTAGTGCTAAGAATATCATTTCAATAATCATAGCATCGAACGTTATTGTTACAGTTATTACCTTCGGCAGCGTACAGATATTGACTGTTATTTGGAGGACTTTTGATATCATTCACTAAGAGACTTTTATCTTAATGCTGTTTCTTTACAACTTCAAGAAAAGTTGATATTCTAGCTATTTGGAAGCATCGTTTTAAATGGCACTACGATTTAATTGCTAATTTGAAAGATAAGTCGAATGGCGAACCTTCAGGCTTTCCCAAGTCTTTTGTTATTCTACATTGGTTAACATGTGAACAATTTGACTGCAAAATGAGTTAACTCCATTCTTGTGAATTTGAGATATTTGCAACTAAAGCTCCTAAATAAACAATTGAAGTAATAAGAAAATAAGAAATTTGTTGTTGTTGCGGTTGCAACTCCAAGAATATTCCTTGTTACGTAGTAAGTGAGGTGGGCCTATCACTGGAAGTTTTATCTTGTTCTGCTCTGATGAGGAATTTACTTTAAAATGTGTAAAGATAGCGCTAACCCTGTTTGCCATCAAACTCTTCATATTTATGTAGCTTTATTACAATACTTCATCTGACCCCCGCCTGTCTTCATATCACTTTCAGCATGTAATTTACTCATCTACTCAATTCAAGAATGTAATCAGTCTAATGGATCGTTTGCGATTTAGCGACTACGCCCTTAAACATCATTGCGAGATATCTTGTTATTATTAAGTGGATCTTGGAGAGAGAGAAAAAAACATCATTTTCAGCAGTATGACTCAAACAAAGGGGGCGAGAAGAGATTTACAAGGTTTTAACATTAGTTTTGCCCTTTTTCAGTCCTCTAGTCAGTGCTAGTTGGAATACTACTCGCCACTGGAAAAAAAAAATTCTACCAATAGAATGTAGATAAATTTGCATTCTTATCACAAATGAAATAAGATTCTTGTCTTTGTCATGAGGACACGACTGTAATATGTTATCAAACTTTTGCATCGCAAGCGGAGTTCGATGAAGATGAAAAAAAATCTAGTATGTTGGTTGATTTGAAATTAAAGCATGAAAAGTATTGTCTTTACTATTGTTCATTGCATTACAAAAACGTTTTGGAGTTTAGTGATTCAATATTCTACAAACCCTCTTAAATGTCGGCGTGACCGAGTGATGGCTGACGAAATTTCGCAACATTTCGACAGTAAATTGGCCAAGGTTTTTGACGACTTAGGAAACTGCGAGTATTTATAGCAATATTGATGCAAATTTAATGGATATTATTACATCATGTATTACTGCTAGATTTCTAACATTGTGGTTATATTCTTTTTCAAGCGAGTTTTAAAATCATGTGACTCTGTTTTCATTCCGTGACATTGCATGCGTCACAATGAATGCTGTGTTGAATGAAGACTTGAGGAAATATCATATTAAGCAGTGATTTGATAACTTTGTTGACTCAACCAGGGAAAAGCTTCGTTTACGGTAAACCTCCTGCAACAATGTCAGAACTACGCTTCATCTCTGCGACTATCTTCCTGGCTCTTCTCACCGCGCCGAAATGTTGCGTTGATGCATCGAAGACCGTGGTGCCAATTATGTCATCCACAACGAGCGATGGCTACACCACGCCCAAAACACCAATGATGCCCTTCAACTTCACAACAGATTATACATCTAATGTGTATGCGTCCACTGTCTCTGCCGGCACGGAATTGGGGACAACGCCTCGCTTCGACGGATCCGACTGGGCGTGGCACCCAATTCCTTGGACTCTAGTGACAAAGGCACAATTGGTGACGGCGATCATAGGCGTGGTAGGTAATACTCTGGTCATCGTGGTCATTTCCCAGCGAAGGAGCTTGAATCGTTCTACCGACATTCTCATCGGGGCTTTGGCCACTGCTGACGCCATCACCTCTTTGTGCGTACTGCCTCGCCCATTTGTCGCTAGAGTTCCAAACACCTTCTGGGCCTACCTTTATTGCAAGATCATATACGGCAGGCTATTGCTGTGGTCTTCAATCACCGCTTCTATTTACACCCTTGTTGCTATCTCTTTCGACCGCTTCTTTGCTATTACTTTTCCGCTGATATTCAAACGATTGGTAAGCACAGGTAAGGTCAATGCTTGTATCGTGTTGATCTGGATATGTGCAGCCTGTATGTCTTGTCAAGGGTTGTTTGTCGTCACAGTAAACGTGGAATCCCGTTCGTGTGTCATCCAACACGCCTCGAGCTCCTCCCAGCTCGTGATGGGAAGCTTCATCTTCGTTTACCGCTTAGTCCTCCCGACGACGTGCATGCTCGTTACCCAGCTCCTTATCGCAAGAGCTCTCTACCAGCAGTCCAGGCGGTTCAGCGGGGACACGTCCTCCAGCACCACCGGCGGGTCGGTCCATCTCGCTGCCAGGAACCGCGTCATCAAAATGATGTTGATCGTTATCATCGTCTACATCATCTGCTGGGGACCGAACCAGATATTCTACTTCGGCCTCAATGCTGGCTTTATATCCTTTGCATATCTCAACGGTCCCCTACACATTCTTTTCATTGTCATTGCTTACGCCAATTCTTGTGTGAACCCAATCATCTACGCCGCATGTCATCCCCAGTTTCGGGCCGCTTTGAAGAACTTAATCAAAGGTTTTCGCATTCAGAATGAGTCATCATCGGTATTTGCGCATAAGGACGACATTCCCAACACAAAAAGCACAAAATCCTCACTTGTCAAATAACTTGCTTAAAGGTAATGTACAGCCTGCAGTCCTTTTTCCTAATTTCTTTCATCTTTCTTACGAGATTTCTTTCTCTTCCTCTTTCCACTCACATGCACATTCATTTCTTTCATAATAGTTTACACAATCTCACTTGCTCTTTTTCACAATACCAGAGATATACACTAATATCAGCGAGCCTTAGATCTGCGACGCGAACGCTAAGACGACGCAGCCTCCCGGGTTGGACAATGAAAACAGCTGTCTCGCAGAATTTTATTGCCTACAGTATAGCGTCGTCTTAGAGTTCGCGTCGCAGATCTAAAGCTCGCTATTTCCAACACATACAATGCACAACATGGACATTTTGTAGGTGCTTCGCGTATAGGTTTCGGTAAGTTTTGAATCACTTTAACATGAGGAATTCAACATTTATTTGATGAAAATTGGTTTTGAAATGGTTGAGTTATCCAAAACAGAGCGATTCTAATAAAGTGTTGGACCCACCTTTTATTACAATCGCTTTGTTTTACTTTGTTTTTGGATGTTTCAGTCATTCCAAACCCGATTTTCATCAAATAAACTTTGAATTCCTCTTAAAATGGTATGCTCTGTACTATATCATAGTGTTTTCTCGGTTTCTCGCAAAAAGTTAAAAGCCCAATTCTCATCTCCACCAACACTGTACCATCCCTTTAAACTGTCTGATATGAATGACAGCTATAAATCAAAACTAATACAAATGGAAAGCTATTAATAAGAGTCAAGTTTTATTCCAGCCAGCGGTACTGTAACAGCATGCTTCAGCGGTGTTATAAACGAAACGTTATAAACGAAATCACATTAAAGAAGTCACATATACAGACTAATGAGCACTCCACATGATGTGAAGAGATCAAAACAACAGCTCAGTTTCTGAGGTGGACTATTTTTGTCCATAAAGCAATCATTAAAAAAATACTGCTAATCTTTAATACCTGCGTAACATTCAAGCAAGTTAGGAAAGCTTAAAAAAATGGTTGTAGACGATCATCCAACGAAATATTTCAGTTCATCGTATCTTTGGTCTTTGAGAGCGCAAAGAGGGCAAATACATAAAACTGAGAAAAAAAACCCACAACAATTTGCACATACACTGTTTAATATTCTAATGCCTATACAGATAAACTTCTTTTTGGAGATGAAATCCATCACATTTAAAAAGAGTCTGCATTTCTTTTAACGCGTTCTATGATTGCACTTAAAAGACTTATGACTTGAGACCTTGAAAGTAGTGTGCACCATGTAATGTCTGGTCAAACTAATTACTTTAACACCATGCCATACATACAAGGACAGATAGGCCAAAAGCAGGAATTTCTTCACGTTCCATCGACGAAATGTACGTCAATCTGTCAGAAAATGTCAATGTTGCAAACTTACAATGTATCTTGACCTCTATCTCGAACACAAGAACAGAAAAACCACATGCCGATTTTTTTTTTTCAATTACATAAAGTCTACACAAAATTCATTGTTAAAAGATTATTCAAAATCGCCAGTAGGTTACAATTAAAAATAGACATCTTTGTTTTCTACTTGCAATTCTTTTTAAATATATTTCTTTCTATTTTTTTTTTTTTTGTGAATGGTTGTAAAGACATCTTCCCAAAAGTTTAGGACTAAAGTTTCTTAGAAAAGTAAAGAAAGAGAAAAGTAAGAAACCCTGATTTCCTTGAATCCACAGAGTACCATTACATAATAGATAGGCCCATGCACAAAATGCTTGTATCCATCTAACGGTGTAAAGTGGTAAGATACTGTTAATGGAATAACTGAACATACTACCTCATGCACTGCTTGCTCTGAGCAGGGAGGTGCTCTTCCACCTCCCTGCTCTGAGGTAGCTTGATAACTCTTCAGACAGATAATTGTACGACAGAGAACTCCCGTTACAACAAACATGGTAATACCGACATTTTGTTACAACGATGTAAAAATTTAGGTCCCAAAATACGTATTCTATTAATTTGGCTATATAACGAAATTAAGATTCAACTAAAGAAAATTGCCTGTCCTGAAGACTTGGTTATGACGGGGGTCGCCTTGAACTAAAAGTGTGCACAATATCAAGTCGAGTATAATGCCCTTTCACTTGAAGATGAAGAGCGTAATGTATTACTGTACTGTTCAGAATAACCTAATGAGTAATGTAATTATAATGCACTGTTTACATTGTATACTTTATGTAATCTAATTTGTACATATTCATGTGTTTATCTTTTTTCTTCTTTTTTTTTGCACAGTGAGAAAATAGGGTGTATCGCAAAATTTTCACACATACAGCATGGATAGATAAATTTTTGAGAGGCAGAAAATGAGAATGTACTATCTTGTTCATAAAGCAAAATGAAATGAACCATTGTATGTGTCCAGTGGCTACTTGTAATTACCACAGACACAGCCGCAGCTTTAAATTTGTTCCAACCACCTTTACAGCTGCTTGCACAATGCAAGCTACACTAGAAGTATTGCAAGAATTGAACGTCAAAGAGTTTGTTTCATAATCTGAAACTCTATACTTTTTACAGACTCTCTGAGTATGGCACTGCTTCATTGGCACTGAAACATATAATAAGATCTATAAATATACTGATGTATTATCTACACTACAAAATCTTATGTAAGCAAGTTCTTTTGGTTTAATACAGCTTGTTATTTGACATTTCAGCGCCTGCTTCTGACGGTAAAACTGAGTCATCTGACTAGCATATCAAGTGATATGATCATCTTTATCTCATATGGCATATAAATATGGTACTTTGTACATGACCGATTGTGTATAACATATTTATGCAGTAGCTCAGCCTCACTTCGCACGAAAGAATGAAGGTACAGTGTCTTTTGAGATGTTTAATTCAGTTGAGAGTATTTGGTTTCTTATCACTTTGTGTGACATTCAGTAGTTCACTTTGATACAAATATGACTTTCTTACCATATGACAACAAAAAACAGACTAATATGGATTCGATGGATTTTCTCGGACCAGCTCTTGAATCTCATTATTGCACCATGCATGGTTATCACGGTATTGCATCTTTGTATTCATGTTCGTAGATAACCAGATGGCCTGTCTGCCATTTTGCAATCAAAATATTACATGTGTACTTTACAGAAAACAAACATGATATATATGTATTCTATGTGTTAGTTTTTGCCATGTTACCCCTGATATTATCATAAACATTCAGGCCAAAAAAAAAAAAGCCAACTAGGCTGATTTGGCTGAAAATGTGACATATGTTGTCCAGTTAACGAATCAGAAGTATGGCATTCTGACTATCTCCTATCAATATCCTCTCTCAATATCTTTGACATCATTCAGGGACTTGAAAACTTGTCCACCTTTGGAAGCATGTATACAGTAAAGTTTAATAGTATCTTTTGTTTAATCAACTGTACAGTACTGGTTGAGGTGAGGTTTCAGGTTTACAAAATTTTTTGGTGAGATAATGAGAAACCTCTTATGAAATCTGAAAGAGCATATAATTTTAAGAAGGATTCAACATTTATTTGATAAAAATTTGCCTTGAAATCTCTGAGATATCCAAAGATCGATCTCAATAGAATTGACAGGCCACGACTTTTATTAGGATTTCTTTGTTTTACCTTGTCTTTAGATATCTCAGTCATTTCAAAACTAATTTTCATCAAATAAACTTTTGATTCCCCTTAGAATTGTATGCTCTGTAACATTTCACAGAGCAGTTTCTAAATATCAAGCAAAATGTCACAAGCTAAATCCTCATCTCAACCAGTACTGTACAGTCGGTTTAACATACAACTGTGCATAATCTACTGCGCACAAGACTACATTAAATCTTAGCTTTGAGGCTAATTGTCTCAAAACTGTCTCTATCCACTGACCAGCTTGGTTTACTTCACTGACGGTTTGCTTTTGGAAATAACTCAGCACATATCAAATATCACTAGAAAGCTTAATGTATGACAATTCTAATTATATTTAAGTCACAAAATCAGTGTATGGCAATTTCATCACTCCTTCATAGTTGACTGTTTACTTTGGTGTAGTCACTGTCTATCACTGTCCTTTTTACTGTGCCAGTTCCCACAACATTATAGTAATTTGAGCAAACTACTGTCACAGTAAACACTTTTGTGATTCTTGTTTTATTTTATCTATGTCAATAAATATCACTTGTAATTGTTTTGTGGATTAAAGTATATTGTGCTTATTTTCACTCATTTATGTGTTCTCATTTTCAAGCTATATCAATGCAAAGCAAAATTTGCAAATAATGTTGAGCAATGTGTAATTCAGTTTGCTATTGTCTGTACAACTGTCAATAAGTTAGGCACAAGTTGACAGGATTGCATAGATAGTATCTAGTGATTGCATTCTCTTCTGTGCTGGTATACAAAGCCTTACCAGAGCTGCGTTATCTTTTCAATGGCCAAAGATTTAGAAAGTGACTCTACAGTTTTTATTCTCACGAAGGAATGCACTGTGTAGAGTCATCTTACCACTAATCACATGTGTCATCAGTTTAATGAGACTACAACTGTAAAACTCCACAATTATAACTCCACCATTAAAGCATCTACCCTAAAAATCAAATTCAACTGATCATCTCGCAGTTTAAACTTGCACCAAGTCTGATCATGGAGCTACAAGGAGCTAACAGCTTCATGGTCTCATGCTCAAAAAAAAAAAAAAAAATTAAAATAAACCATGTTTCTTTATCATCAGATATTTGTGCTCCTGTCACCTCAGTATCAAGAATCAAGCATGTTCCCTACAGATGGCCAGAAGGATGTGCAGCTGTCTAGAAAACTGTCTAGAAAACTGTCTCTGCGGCCAACATCCTGACTGGCGCAGCAGAAAATACATAGTCAGTAACTTGTGTTGAAAACAGGTTCAGATTTCTGCACAACATTATTACCATGAATCTACATCTCTGCTTACGTAAGTGAATAATTTGCTTGTACAAACGATACCAGCAGAGTTGAAATGTCTGCCTTGCATTCATTCACCACATGCCTTTGGCCAAAAGATGATATTATTATCTTACTAATTCATCAGTGCACTCTGTTGTCTAGATCCCTTGAAGCTGAACTGCCCAGTCAGGAATTGACCTCAGATCTCTTCAGCCTAATATAATAGCGACGATGATGGATGAGAAGTCTGTGATGTCATCGTTGGGAATCTTTGTGATCCTGGCAAGGTGTTCAACAACCTGTAGCATTTGATGCAAGAGAATATGACCTTTCTTCACTGGACAAATCAGAGTTGCTACTCATCCTCTTAATGCAGACAACCATATTCCTAATGAAAAAGTGTACAAATGAAATTCACAAGATTGATCCATCTTCCACTGTCCATCCCCTATAATGTTCCTCATCGATCAATTGTCATTCTTAGTTGAAGATGATTAAAAAAAAAGAGAGAACTTACATGGTCATATTCAAGCTTAATCTGCATGCGATGGTAATCAATTGGCATTTGCATTTCTGATTGCAGGCTCTTTTGACACGAAGTCATCAATCATTATAATGGAATCCCATATACCAGTTTTGAGCTGCACCAATATCAGAAGAGATGGATTGACCACTACACAACATTTCATGAATTCAAAAAAATGCATCTTTCCGAAAGAGAAATAGATACAGTGTATATGCAGAGTATGACATTAGCAGTGGTCCAGTGGCCTTGTGACCCGGGGACCACTAAAAATTCATGTTGGGCCACCAAATTTCACAAAAGGTTATCTTTCAGTGGCCAAACTCCACATCTTAAATTCAAAGTGAATTTCAACATTTCCTTTTTTTTTCAGCCAATACATTCATTTATGCGCCATATCAAAATGTAAAATTTTGTGGGCTTGATATACACTTGTACACATTTCTTTTGTCTCTTCCATTATAAATACACATCCCAATTTCCCTCGTAGTAAATCATACAGGAACTACATTTCTATCATAAATTTATTTAATCCCAACCAACCGTACTGGTTCAACATGTCTTCAACATAATTACTTCACCTAAAGCCTGCCGTATACCATACGACTCACGCCTACATGACTGGCTGACTTTGGATCTGAAATAAACAAGCATGTTCATTCTGAGGCTGTGATTTATTTCGGATTCAAAGACCTGTCCATCCTATAGTCATGAGTCATTTAGTGTGCGACAGGCTTAAATCAACAACTCTCTGATGAGCAAGTGAATTAATATTGCTACAACACTTGGGTGTACAGCAATGCTAGGAGGGGGAGTGATATTTACCCCCCCCCCCCCCTCCTTTACACACACAATACAACAAATAAAGCAGAATCAATCAGCTTGACTTGTTGGGGATATGCATCAACTTAAATGTGACTGGATATGCTAAGTTTTTCAACCTTTCTTGAGTAAGCGTGTCTAGTGTCAATTGTTTGTTTGTTGGTGTTTGATGTTTGTTGTGCCTGATTAAGTACACAGAATTTCATGATGTTCATTTACATTCAGAACAAAACCAATAACACAAAAATTACCCCTTACACAAACTTTAAAGTTCATACCGTAGCAGTAGCAGACATGTCAACGAAGTGAGAAGCAGCCCCAATGATCGCTGTGGCAAGCAGCATTAGGTCATTCTCCACCATGGCAAATTTAGACCTGCAAAGGTAGGAGGGAGTAAAATGACAATGTGAATAACTATTGTTACATCACTATATACAATATGTAATATCAGCATCCAAAATACATAGACAGCAAAATCATTAAACAAGTAGATGTATCGTGTCAATAATACAAATGCATATCATAGGGGAATTTCAGTTATTATTTTGTGAAACTACGGAAAAATCCATCTCAAATAAGATTACAAATTGAAGATACAATACAGTTGAGTTTTCCACCTGTAAAAAGTTGGATGTGACAATCTCATGCATCTGTTGTAATCATCAGGGGAAAAAGCATTATATGGAGATTGGAAACATGAATGTTAATTATGATTGCACAGAAACACTCACTGCGTAGCAGGACTTGAATGTTCTTTGTGTAGGCAAATTACTTGATATCTGAGTTTTATATGATAAAAACAAGATACTCAAGAACATTAAGAACAAGAACATTCTGACTGGTTTCAGGCTTGCCATTTACACTGGGTGAAAGTCTAAAATTAAAGAAACATCTTCACAATACCTCCAGGTTAGGTAGTGATGACCAACAGTATGGACTGAATTTATTCTTTTCTCTCAATGCTAAAGATATTTTCATTATACGCAATGACGATGTTCAGTTTTTCTTGCAAACGTCTCATTAAATTTACACAAAAAAATAACAAAAGAAAGTAACCTATAATAGTGGTTGCTTTATGCTATTTGTATATGTCACTAAGATAGTTTTAACACAAACAAAATGACAACATAGGCCAGCCACACTACTTATTGCTCAATCTATTGACAGAAAAAGAAAGAAATACTTGATACTCGACTCTTCAAGCTAACCAGAGGATCACACTAGTTAAAGCAACAAATGATGGTACCTTGTTCGTTCACTGACTGGACTATCTCCTACAGCAAGTTGCAGCAGTCTTCCGTACATCTGTTTTCTATTGATGTACACCACATCCAGTATCTTCAAACATGTCTCATGAAGAATTTTGACCTGGGATTCTGGATCATTATGACCTGGGTTGAATGGGAGTATTCACAACTGATGATGCAAGCAATGATTATGGTTTGACCACATGTAACACTGTATAAATTTACATAAACAGTCATGAAATAAGGTGATATTGCAGGGGCGGATCCAGGAATTCTGTAAAAGGGGGGGCACAAAAACTATTTCTGGTGTTACTTCGAGTTACATTTCATTTTTTCATTTTATTTCTTTGTTTTAACAAAAAAATAAAGGGGAGGGGGGGCGCCCAGTGTGCCCCCATATATTCTGAATCCGCCACTGTATTGGTATATCACTTTTTCCAAGCGCATGTTGTGTGTGTTGTGTGTGTTGTGTGTTCACAACTGATGATGCAAGCAATGATTATGGTTTGACCACGTGTAACACTGTATAAATTTTCAAGACAGTCCTGAAATAAGGTGATATTGCAGGGGCGGATCCAGGAATTCCATAAAGGGGGGGGGGGGACCCATAAAATATTTCTGGTGTTACTTCAGGTTACATTTCATATTTTCATTTTATTTTTGTTTTAACAAAAAATAAAGGGAAGGGGGTGCGCCCGTTGTGCCCCCAGCGTTTGCCACACTCTGTATTGTTATCATTAGAAGGATATGGTTGCCAAAAATTCATTTTGCCATTTCTGCCCTACATTACACACAAATCAAAAGTAATGTGTTTAGAAATTCAGCTTGGATCAATGTCGAAAAACTATCATTTTAATCCTAGAGTAGCATAGCCTCACTAATTATTTTCTGTCTTCGACACAGAAAGGCATAACATTACGATACCTATTTTTTTTTTTTACAAATACTTATCTCATAATGAAAGGGTGTCCAAATGACTCAAATACATTAGAGAAAATTCAATATTAGGTCAGTTTGCTTGGAGCAGATTGGAGATCCATGACAGTACAATTTGCATAATGCAAAACAAGAACAAGTTTGATGCTATGATGTCATTGCAATGAAACAACTAAGGCACTTTTGCAACATAAGCGCTGGATGCCCTTCATGACAGACCCTGTATTACAACATAAGTCGATGTCTGCATGGAAATATTTTTTTCCATATGCTCCGTTTGTTCTTCTATGATATTTGACCAATGTGCTGGCATTCCACTATTTGTTTAGGAAAACACACTGAGAAACTCCAATATACTTCATTACAATCAATTCTCACACAGCAAAAACAAATAAACAAACAAAACAAAGAAAAAGCAAAAATCAAACAGCAACTGCTATAATTCCATGCTACAGTGTACTCCTAGTAGACCTACCCATAATTTCTAGCAGAGTCTCCACGTAGCTGAGTGGACTGGGAGTATGGAGGTTGTAGTCGAGTGTCTTTAGGACAACCATCTCAGAGGAAAGCACCTTGCTGGTGGAGTAGCGATGACCCTTTTCCTGTAGCATTTCTGCACACCGTCGACATGAGATAATCTGTGCCATAGAATCGGCAAGGTGAATAATCCAGAATAATGCTGGTTGATTGTTAATCCATTGGCAACTAGACACGACATGAATCAAACAAATCAAACATATGGAAAGTTATTCAAATTCATGAAATTTTTCGGTCGATATGTTTTCATTGCAACTGATTGACAAATTGCCCTACTGCATCGATGTAAATATTCACGGCGATGTAGGGCAATTTGTCAATCAGCTGCAAAATGGAAAGTTATCTTATCTTGGAGGGAACAGGTTATAATTATGCTCAGGACAAAACTCTAAACAACTTGAAGATTAATGTTTACTACTTCACCAATGCATAAGGCTTTGCCTGTATCACTGAAATAAACAACAAAACACACGAACTTGGTAATAAGGTATCAAAACTATATCAATGCTTCTAGGATGAAAGAGAATTTCAGAGAAAAACTGCATTTTAAAACTGCTAAAATGTTGTAAATACAGCAGTTCACTGCAATTTTTAGCCACATCCTACTACAAGTACATTCAATATCAGAAATGTTACAAACTTTTCAAATGTCATAAGTATCAACAGTTAACCTGGGAAACTGCACCGTCATATATTAGCCTTCTATTGTAATGTATGCAAAAAAATAATAATGAATACAAACCTACCTTGGTGCTCATACACATCCTTCTGTTCAAAAATGAACAGGAAGGCAAGTCTCATTTCACAACACAGTGATGTGCAAACAGAATCACAGCTATGAGCTATAGCATACATCACACTGCAGAACAATTCATTACTAGTACTGAGAAAGTGGAAATTTTCACGGTGTTGAAATTTTCATGCATTTCGCGCAATCAGAAACTAGTGCCAAAATAAAAGCACACGAATAGTTTTGTTTGCCATATGTTCCAGTAGTTGATGTCTTTATTCAGTGGAGTTAAAAACATGCGAAACACTTCTTACCCGGCCAAGCATGAAAAATTGTCATGTAAAAATATTCACTTTTACAGCGGTGACTATTTAATTAGTCACCGTAGTAATACCTTGTAGTGTGAACACAGCTTTGACGCTATCTGTACACAAGAAACCATGAAGACCAGGGTCTGTTTACACAGCCTTCTGATAGATGTTCTCCATTCATCACTCCTGGATGACGAATGCTTCTTCTGTATTCTGCCTTTTACAGCACAAAGGCTCTCAGACGACTTTTCTCTTAGCTGGAGAATGTACGCCCTCATAAACCTGAAAAAAAAAATGATGATCATCAGTGCATTAGGATTACAAGACAGACATTTGCGATGGCATAACATGTACCCAACGGTCCTTTATTGTACATAACACATTCAGCACATCTCAAACCACCCTCACACAAACATGTGTCCTTCAACTGAAAGCTCACTTTACATTTGAGACCAAATATTAGTGAGGTGCATACAGTCATGGCAAGTCAACATTTGTGCTTGTGAAAGTTTATTCTCTGTAATAAAGACACTTGCAGCTTTAATGCTAGCTAAATTAATTGTTGATCTGTTTTTGCCACTGACTCAAGATGAGATGCTAAGGATACATTACTTTAGATTCAAGTCAGTCAGCTCTTCTTTTCACCTAGTACTTTGAGTTCATTGAGCACTAGTGAGCAAGGTGACAGTAAATTCAATTGATCAAGAAGGCTAATGTGATTAACCCATTTGTAATTTTAGTGAGAATTATTCCATTCTTTTCCAATCTGTAACTCCTGTTTCAAACCAAGATGTTGAGGTTGGTCCTTTTCCTTTTATAAGAACCTTTTTACATTTAATAGAGCACTACAACATTTTCATTGATGACATGTTCGCAAGGTTTAGCAAGGCAGGAAAAGTTTCACGTTAAATTTTAAAAGAAGATAAATACCTGTCAAATAACTCCACTGCAATGAATCTTGTCTCATGTGGTTGTTTAAATCTCTCACATATGGTGAAGATGCACTCTGAAAATGAGATATCATTTATACATTTGTATCAACATGCATCAAACATGGAAAATGAAAAAAAGATAACATGGCATACAGTGAACACTTTATTCCCATCTTGATTCTACTCTTTAACATAACTTGTGATAATGACAAAAATCATATAAATAACAAAAACTGCAGGATGAATACTCTGGGCCACCATCCATCCCAGCCATTTTATGACCTGTTTTGCTATAATTAGTACTGGAAGAAGTCCTGTACATTTCCCATTAACATGCATCTCCGTAGACTGATCAGAATAAAGTGTTCCACCTTCATATGAAAATGCCTGAAAAAAAAATAGTCACAACCATCTACTGAAGATGTGAAATAATTTGGGGCTCATGTCACACAGCCATCTAGCATGATCCTCTCTCAGGAAGTGTTCAAACAGAAATGAAGAAAATGAAAGGCATACAACCACTGCTCAACTGGGCAGAGAAGATAAAAAAGATTGCAGGTTACATGTGTCACAATTTCATGAGTGGTAAAGTGATCAATTTTTGTTTTTCAAAATGGTTATACATAATATTTTCATTGACACCCCACCCCCACAACTTCTTTTAGAAAGTAAACAGGTGTGTGTGTGTGGGGGGGGGGGGGCAGTTTCAACTACAAAACATCTGTAACTCCCTGAGTTTCTGTTCTAGATATCACCTTTGATTAAGAAAGGAATCTTAAAATGTATCAGTTTTTGTTTCTTTTATTTGTTTCAGAATTTGGGGCACAACCTGTGACTCCATGGGGGGCTACACTTGCGTCTACAAAACCCTCCCCTTTTTATTCATACATGATGCAAACTTACATGCACACCTTTGCTGTCTTATAATGATCCCATGTAACATGGTCAGTAATCTACCTACATGAGTACAAAACAAGCTTCACAAAATCATGAGTAGTGAGCTCTTAATATCTCCCTGGGAACCATTGGACATAAGATAATAACTCTTTCCTTACATATTTGATAGCTAACTTGTTATGGGTAAATAAAGGATGCACAGCATAAATAAAAAGCTACTGTTTACCTACAGAGCATTGTACATTAAATCTTTCCACTCAAGTCAATGCTTACCTGCCAACTGCCCACACCTGAAGACGCCATAATGTGCAGAGACATTTTGAATGTTTGCTTCATTGGAAGAAGCTTGGGTGATTAGCAGTTCTTCCAGGAGACCCTCTGATAAGCAGCAACCTTTCATGTTAAAGACAGGTTCTGGTGGTGTCCCGAAAATCTGAGAGCATGCCATGTTAGGACTTTAGGTGATCTTCTCGGAAAGGCCTACATGCAATGAAAACAAATCACAAACAAAATTCACCGCGTCACAGTGAATTTATGCATACTCTTCTCTATATTTGAACTTCAAGCAAGTGTTGGCAGTTAATTTCATCTGATTACTCCATTCATTACTTCAGGTGCCTACCATAGTAGTAGCAATATCAGATAAACATGAGATACATTACAACATGATTTATTGATACACTACTATTCTAATAGGCATGGTACCAGGTACTCGGTACAAACATGTTGAAAAGTGTTTAGTAGATCTAGTTCTCAACAAAGCAAATCATTCCCTGCATAAACCTTGCTTGGCTGGGTCATAATTCCAAATGATTTTAAACATGTGTAAAAATATCAAGACGGCTACAATTACTGATGACACTTTTTCTGATTATTGTGACACCTTATCAAAATTTAGAATTGTAAGAAGAGATCTTGAAGATTCCAAAATAGGGGATTAGGACTAACAGTTAGAATAGGATCTACGTATCTACATCTTGATGCAGACTTGTAATGTTGTATGGAAAAAGTACCTGTAACTGTCAAAACAGACTAATCTAAAAGCAACTTCACTATTGACTAGATCTAGACAACTAGGCTTCTAAGTACTTCTAGACCATCTACTAACTAGGTTAGATCTAGTTTCAACGCTGTTAATCATTGTGCCTTTATTTTGGGACTGCAAAGAAAAAAAAATGGACAGGCCCCTATCTCTAGCCTGGTGATAGCAAGAATGATAGATGTCTAACGTTAGAAGGGTTCTTATAACGTTAGGGAGAAAGTTACGTGAATGACCCGAGAGAGAGATTGTCATTAATTAACGTTAAGCTTGTGTGGGTTTTCCTTATAACGTTAGTACCAACCTAATTTTTAGTTTTATT
Source organism: Diadema antillarum (assembly GCF_040938485.1). Taxonomy (NCBI): domain Eukaryota; kingdom Metazoa; phylum Echinodermata; class Echinoidea; order Diadematoida; family Diadematidae; genus Diadema; species Diadema antillarum. The sequence goes on along the minus strand of NW_027272307.1, from coordinate 413,183 downwards.
CAATATTGGATTAGAAGTTGTTAGAAGGTGACACACGTGACTATAGTCAATAGACGCAACAAATCCTGTATCAAGTCACTCTCTTCACGTGCCTTTATCCTGCAAGCTACTTGGGTACTTGTTTGTTAGACTGGATTCTAGTTGTAACAATTGTTAGAACTCTATGTAGCTAACGTTAGTTGAAGTAGCAGAAACACAATAGATGTCTAACCGTTACATGTACAAAAATGTACGTAGGATCTACCACTACCAGGTACTTGTACTGAAATAGATCTAGTAATTAGTATGAACCACAACTCACAAGATCAAGTTACCTCCTGGGCTTTTATTAATTCGATATCTTGACGAGAGTAGACCCACAAAAGCTTTCAAGTTGTTCTTGGTTCGGACCCCCAAGTTCGTGTGTCAGGTAATGTCGTGAAAGAAATGAAGAAACACGCAGTTTCGTACTTAATTCTGTGGACTGCAAGGGCTATGACTATCGATGATCCACAAAGGAAATCACGCATGATCCATATCACCTTCCCGTGATGTGCTTTCGTACTGATGGATCGTAGCTCCAATTTATAGGCCAAAACTAGTAAAGAAAGTGTACGAGAGTCCCACTCGTACACTAAGTAACCTATTTCCTACTTCTATGTTGTATGTATGGCGCTGCTATGATGAATATACACATTTGAACTATAGAGGGCGGATTATACTTTAGGTCCTGTGCATGCAGTGCACGGCTGAACTAAATTTTGCTTGCAGTGCACTAGGACAAATAAAATCCGTAGCTGATGATGTATCTTGAGTACAATACTGATCGCTGGTCTGGTGCGGATGCGGAAGTCGGATTGTTTTATAGTCCGCCCAATGAGCTCCAATGTTTTTGATGGTGTTACCCTATTTGGAGAATGCTGAATTCGAGTCTGGATGATGCAACTCCTGAATCACTGAGATATTCAGTACTGGTATGACCGAAAAATCTGAATTTAATTGGATGTGGATAACGTTTGGCCTTTGAATGTTTTGAGATATTCAAGATGGCCACAAAAATGATTGCCAAAGACACAGTGGCCGCCAAAACTTGAAATCTTGTGTGCGCATTTTTTCATAAATTCATTATGAAAAAAAAAGATGGCTTTTCTCAGTTTCCATGGTGCTGAATCTAAACCTAGATGATTAGATTCTTGTCATAACCTTTAGGAATTTGAGATAATCATAAATAAATGTGGCCGCTAAAAATAATGTGTAGGGGTGAAACTCATCTTCTCATTAAAAAAGTGGTGAAAAATATCGGCTCTGAAGTGATTCGGGAGATTGAACAAAGGGTGAAAAGGAAACATTTCTACTTATGATTCAGTTGAGGGATTTTGTCAAATCAGCCAAAATGGTATCCAAAATGGCCTCCACTCTGGTAATCTGTACACACTGATACTGATCCCAGTCATGAGTGCCTCGTGGTACATGGTAACATAATTATTCCAAAATATAAAGGGAATTCCACCAAAAAAAAAACCAAACATTTTTCATGAAAATTGGTACACATTCCATCAAATTGATACTCACATATCTCAAGGGTAGTAATTATTCCCACTAGCCCCTGCTTTCTGAAAGCAGTTAGTCAAGTACTCTTTCATTTATAGAAAAGTGAAATGATGTTTAATCTTATTTTCTTTATAATAATTGTTGTCCACACATTTTATGTCATAAACTCAAGTAGTCTCCTCATCCAGCAGTTCCAAGACCAAATTTGTAAAAAATCATAACTTTTGCATCGATTGTCCGAATTTCCTCCAACTTTTAACTGATGTATTCAACTAAATGTTGCTGCTTTCATTCAATTCACATTTGTCTTTGGGTTTGGGTTTCCTTTAAGAGAGAGACAACTTGAGCCTTTCTTTATGTGCATTCAGTGAATGGGTGAAACGTGACATTATTATGCATTCGTACATTTTGCGCCATATCTGCCTTTCCTTTAATGAGTAGCGAACAAATACGGGTATAGAATGCCTTGACACTGAACCGTGCATGGAGTCCTCACGTAATCCGTGTAGAAAACCCGGCTTTAATTACACATTGTCCATCCATTGTCCACTCCAAGTCTTTTGAACTTCAATCCTCGACCATACTGGAAGAAAACTTTAATAGCGTCAAAAATCCTTTTCAGAGACGGTTAAGGTCTACCAACAGGTGCATTGAAACTATCATCACTATTCACAACCTTTTGTATACAGAATCACTTTAGGCCCTACCTCTGGGATTGTGGTTTCAAGGGAGTTAATAATTCTTTATTTTGTAGCTACATTGTGGGCATTTGATCCGGACAACAGAGGGTTTGGTCTCCATGCGCAAGTCTTTTTGACATCACCATATGATTTGGTTGAGCTGCTTTGAAAGGTGTACTCTCTAGATTTTAGAGAAAACGGCTGGCAGGAAGAGACTAGGCTATATACTCCGTGATCATTCATGCAGAACGCCCAAAAGTCAAAAGAGATGCAACCCCCGGATGGTCGGGCGGAATTCTCCCTGGTGGCCGTCGTGAGTGGACGTGCAGCACAAGCCCCCACGCCAGGTCCACACACCCACACGGACGAAACATCCCACCACCACCATCACCAACACTCACACCCAGGCGCCACAATTAACCACTACCATCACAACCAAAATCAGGCCCGAACGAACCCAGCACATTAGCCCAAAATAATAAGTATAAATAAAGTTTATATAATATGTGACCCTGCACCTCAAAACAAACACAAAGTCGCCAGACATGAATTTTTAGTTAAGACCATAAATTCTGAAAGAGCAGACTTTAAGCTTTGAAATGATGTATAACTCAAATCAAATGGACTCTCCTTACCTATCTAAATATTCTAAAGAAAGCACAAACTCAGGAAAAGTGTGAACTGAGAAAAGAGGCTTTTGAAGTACAGTGTCTATTCAAGCGCTTAATCTTTACCAAACCGTGCTGGCTGTGCGATGAATGGGACAAAAAACAGGAAGTAAACCACCAAAGTAACAACAATGACAGGATTATCAGATTATACTGAAATTGAGCATGCCTCATTAACACATTCTGTTCATAATCAATGCCAACTTCAAAGCAGTAGCACTATCCTTTCAACAGTTATTAGAGTTGAAAGTGGCGCGTGTGGACAAGGTTTTTCAGAAATGACAAAGGGATTCTAAAGACACACATAATCCATTATTCTACCAAAAATGTTCGAGATAAACTGCTAAAAACACACTTTCTCGCCCGTTTTATGATACCAAATTTTAGCATAATGTAAAAGAAGACCCGCTCTTTCAGAAAATATGAAAAAGTCAAGTTCGGCTAGGTTGACTCATTTCACTTATTTTCAGTCCTCACGCAAAATCAGTGTGTGCGACTTTATGTTCGTTTTGAGGTGCACGGTCACATAATTATATAAACTTTATTTACATATATGTTTAAGTCTAATATAGTATACGAACCCAGCACGTTAGCCCAACATAATATATATAAGTAAAGTTTATATATATATATATATATATATATATATATATATATATATATATATATATATATATATTGCATGTAACATGGACAGTGGGTTTTTATATACGTATAATGTCTATTGTTTATGTTACATGAAAATAAACAATTCCACTTCATAACAATATACACATCAGGTGCGAGTTTCTTCACTTTGTCTCCCTCTACAGTTCATATAACATTATCTTTTTCACATAATTATACATGATTACATTATATGTATATGAAAACCCACAAAACACCATACATAATGATTATTGTGTGTAACACGCAAAGCCAGTAAGTTGTTACCTGCTATATGCATATCTGCACAGACATATAATTCGCAGAAAAGAAAAATATGTAACAGACTCGTGTCACAGTATCGTAAATGGATGTTATAGAATGTTACCTCTGAATATTCCTTTACATAATACGAAAATAAGCGCAACAGTTACAGTCAATAACCACAAAGATATAAATGGCATCCACAAACAAATTTCGATATGTTGTATTCTAAATCAAGATTATAGTCTGCGGCCAAAACCAGATTAGGAGCCTAAGTTTATTAGTGTTTATTAATGTTCTTTCACGATTTTTCCCCATCTCGAGGGTGTCGAATCTGGATGATACAGTATTCTTACATCCTTCAGCGTTTTGAGATATCCAAAAAGGTCAAGATGGTAGGAATGTATAAATGCTTGTATCTTTGGGCGCAATAATTTTCCTCACGGTGATACCAGGGAACATGTTGTTGCAAGAGATTGGTGGTAAAGACGCGTCTTTACTTATGGCACTTGAAAGTCAAGGGACGGTGAAAGATGGATATGATAATGTTCTTAGAACTGTTATAATTATAGAGTGAGAATTTTATTCTGTGGCTCTGTAAACCGCTTGGCTACGTCTGAACCGCTTTCAAGACAATTTTAGTTCAATCTCGCATACAGTTGGTGAGCCCGTCGAGACTCATGCCTTGAAGAGTACCACCGTAACGTATGATCATTCAATACCGTCGCCAGACCCAAACTGCTTGACCGCCCTCTGTTGTTTTGACGGAAACAGTCAAAATCTTCAGCCTACCGAAATGAACAACGCTGAAAGATCGGCCCGTCTTGTGGTGTCGTTGACCTACATGTTTAGTAATGATATTCTTGTGAAGTGGGGCCTATTAGGTGGATTAACGTTGTCTTTAGTAACGAACCATTTGTCGCAAGATAGCATCTCAGAATGTGTATTGCTGTTGTTTTTGTTATTACGGCCTGCTTTATTTTAGGAATATCATTTCATTGCGTTGTCCAATAACACATTATCTCCATGCTGGCATGGATAGCTTCGTAGCATGTATATTATACTGACTGTATGCCGAAAACATTACGTATTCATTATTTTTGAAACAGTAATATATTGCCTCGATGTAAAGAATAAGATAATGGAGTTTTACACATTCGGGGGTACTGTGGCATAGTGGATAAGATTCTTGACGTCCTGAGTTCGAATCCCCTCAAGGTCCTGTTATACCTCTCCTTGGGCAAAATGTTTTTACTCACCATATCCCTCCCGACCCAGCTGTATAAATGGGTAGCTGGCAACGCTATAGGGTAATGATAATAATGGCAGAGTCCTCTGCATGGTAGAACAGTGGCAACACCAAAGAGGCTACCCTGGATGAAGAAGTCCATGTGACATTGGTTTATTTGGAGAGTATAAGGCCTTCTATTTTCTCTTGTATGACTGTGTGCGTGAGTGGGGGGGGGGGGGGGGGGGGGACGCATTGTCCCATCTCGTCTTGTTACCCTATGGAGTCTATATACAGATGTAATTCTCGTTTAGTTAGCTCATTATCATAATTTGTCAGAAAGAAGTGAAAATGTTTGTTTTACTATTATATTTGTATAAATTGTATATGCACACACATTATTAACAAACACACAGGTAAACATATTCCACTTTTGCTTGCTCAAACGTTCACAAGGAGTATTTGCCGTTTCAAAGGGTTTCTTCTGAATTACATTCTGTTTTAGAAAAAGTTCAAAATGTTGCGATTGTCACTTTTGTTTGCCATTGTTTGCTGTTGTGTATTATGTTATTAGTTTCACTTCCAGCCATAATCATCATAATTACATCTTATTTCCTTTCAAAATCTTAAAAAAAAAACCTCAGCAAGAGCAAGTGCAGAGATACAAGGAATTACATTCATAAAATAGCAGAGCAGCATCAAATACAAGCTTTGATTAGTTAATGATCTCTCTACTTCTCAACATAGGTAATGAGTGTCAAAACTACTGATAGGGTTAAATTTGTGCACCCGTAGGAAAATATCGAAACAATCCTTGAAGAGTTTTATTGCAAAATGGGCTAAGCGCCATATCTAAACACTTCAAAGTAAGTCCATCATCAGATAGATCAAAATTAAACCTTTCCAATATTACCTCTCTTGTAACATAACAAGGAATATTCTAGATGTTATGATCCAAAAATATCCTGTATTTTCTTATTATTTTCTCTGTTTAGCAGCTTTAATCGCGCATATCTCAACTTAACAAGAATGGAGTTAGCTGATTTTGCGATATAACTCTTCAATTGCAAGTACTTATTTTGAATTGCCTTAAAAATTATTCTATCTGTTTCAAGCTGAAACATGAGAGAATAACATGCGTAATCGTCAACAGCAATGATAATGACGACAAAACAAGCAGACACACAAAACAATACAGACACACAGACACAGATACAGATACAAACACAGCACCCAGACACACACATTGACACAGGTAGACACACAGAATGCACAGGAGCACACACAGCTCAAGTTAACACACTACGCGATTCCGTATAGGCCCCTACCTCTATCGAAAGAATAACGTTGTCATAATACCGACAACTTTCACCTATTATCAGTGTTATTCCGGGTTAGTTATGACGCTACAATAGAGGCTCTTAGAGCCCCCCTGCATTATTGGACCGCCCCTTAGCTTCCCCAGAGTAGATCCCGCCAAAATCCATTGGCCATCTGCCATCATCATGCAGTAAGTCCTGTGTACGCTGCTGTTGTATCGTCTGCCTGTGTCGAATGTATACATTAAAGGACAGTTTCAAATTATTTCATGTATAGCCCGAGTGGAAAATGCTATCAACGCATTGGATTATGCCGAGTATCTATTTCATTCTACATTCCACCTTGCTTGGGGGACATTATTTGTGATCCGTCACCACAATAACCTGATAACGTGGCCGGACATCGATTATCAGATTTGGTTGGTATTGAGGATGCCATGAACTTATGTCTATTATAAGTTTTCCAATTACAAGTGTTTTCCTCTTTTTGCCCCCAAGAAACCATAAACAGAGTTTTGGAGAAAATAAAAACGGCTCTTAAATTTTGACGTACAGTAAGTGTAGAGAATCTTTCATTTACATCCATCCAGAAAAATGTAAACTCCATGTCCGCACGCTAAAACCCGCACTAAATTTCATATCTGAAAATATAGGCTTTCATAATATCATTCGGTACATACGGCAAAAAAAAATCTTTATAATATATTTGTGTATAGCAATTTCTTATTTCTTTATAGCCAGCTCGGTACCCTGTAATTTTCCTGGCTTTAATACATATTACTCTATAAAGGTAATTATTTACATTCACGTTGAAACAACCTGCTTCAAGGAACATCAAGCATGGTGACAAGTTACCATCTCCAATTTACATGATTGCTGCTTTTTCCAAAAGAAAACATCAAAGTCCATTCGAATGCCACAGATGTATAATTTTATTTCTAATACTGACTCATTTATAAATCTATTTCCACAGTTAAAAAAAAAAATTATATTCCACTTACAATGTCACTATCTCTTTTAATCGATACTGGGCACCGGCCTTGTTTAGCGCTATAGTGTCATGAAAGCAAAAACCGACAGAAAATATTTCTATCTTCAAGAAGTACGTGTCTTTGTAAGCTGCTAATCATGATTAACGGAATCATTGGCTTCCTAGTATGGCAGAGTGATTCTGAGTCGAACTAGCGATGGAGACATTAATGATCGGAATGAAATTTCCTTTAATGTTCTCATGATATCTCTGTACCATGTAGCAAACAGACAGAAATGCAACAGCTGCAAGAGCTGGTGCCCTATCCCTCGCCTCATGTCGCCTCACGTAGCCACGCCAGGTATGCCAACCCGTGGCGCCTAACTCATTCACCGACAAAGGGACACCAGTCTCTGAATGCATTTTCACGTGCGAGCTGATCGAAAAGAAAATATGTAGGCTAGACTCTGCCAACTGTACGGAGTTCGGCAGGTAGCTTAACACAACGGCGTGAATAATCGCAGCCCTGTGAAAGTCGTTCAACAATGTCATACCCTCAATACTACGTAGTTTATCCGTGGTGACGTGAACTATTCTCTCCCACGGTAAGTTCCCCTCTCCTTCTCTCTCTCTCTCTCTTTCACCCTCTCACCCTCATTCACTCTCTCTTTCTTTTTCTCTTGCGTAATCGGATAAAGTCGAAATTCCAGGTCAGTACCCCGAGCAGTTTTCTCGAGAAGGATTTGTGCACGTGACAGTAAAGAGTTTCTATTTGTGTGCAAATATCCCGCTCTCAACGGGGGCGAAAAAACCCGAGTAAATAAGACGACTAAACTTACCGTCTGTCAGTTTGCTAAAAGCATTACAGAACACACATGAATAATGATACAATATACAGTACCTCGACGTAACGACGTATTGAAAAGATGTCTCTACTCCGGTAGCGAAATCTATAATGTTGAAATGCCGCAGCATCAGATCACTTTGCCCTGTTTTAGTGGCAAAAGGCTCTCACTTATTACATTACAGCATAACACAGAATAAAGATAACACAGTTTTTGTAGATTCAAATGCATTACTTGGAGAATAGTACTCATAAATATATGCAAAATATACATCACAAATGTACTCTGCAAAAAGTGTACATGAAAGGGCAATTTATGACTGATAAGTTACAGAACTTGGAGCTCTTCGATTCACTAAATAAATTGTTTCAATGAATGAGACCGTGATAAAAAATAAGAAAAGAAAAAAGACTCACTTCTGTTTCACTATAACAACTGGTAAAGAGATGGCTAACAGTTTCGTGAAGTTATTGTAAAAGATCAGTTATGGTTTTTTTTTTTTGAATTGGAATTATTCTTAAAAAGGTTATAAATGAGACTTTTTTGGATAACATTCTTGCTTGCAATATCTTGAATCTTTACTTTTATATTTTATTCTTTAATACTTTATTTCAACTGTTTAAGTTATTCTTATGGTTCATTTTTACTTGAATAAGTCGAGCGGGCACACAACGGTACAAAATTCGTCTCCTGTGTTTCAGTCGTCTTAATGGGATGACTCTCCGCGTTATCTTGAACATCTCGCCCCGGATAGTGGTCATCCAGACATACTACCCGAGTGAAGCTAACTCATGTGGAATCAAGACATCCATGTCACCTTGGAAGATAAAAATCTCACCTTCTTCTTTTACAGTTAATCTCTACTTGCAACATAGACGACATCTAGACCTTACATCATGTTAACTCTGTCTAGGGTCGACGGCGGTTAAATAATGGTCACGGGATTAAAAAAAAAACATACTCTCTAAAAAAAAATCGAGTGAAAATGAAGGGTTTGTTTACAAAAACCGATAAGTCCATTTTTGAAGATTTTGAAGTACGATCGCTGTCATAAAGTACAAAATAATACCTTTAAAATGATATATTGGTCACTACATATAAAGGCATAATTTTGAAGTTATGGTCAAAAGAAGCAAAAATTTTCTTATTATTCTCTTTATTTTTCTTGACCTTAAATCGCAAATATCTCCATTTGGCAAATATGGAATTATCGGTTTTTTGCAAACAAACTCTTCAAATATTCACTCTTGAAAGAGTGAATAACAAAAAAGTGTGAATTTAGAGCGAAATTGGAGTGAATTTTGAGGTTCATTTTCACTCATTTTGGAGTGACCTCAGGGATCACTCGAAGATTTTGGACTGATCCCTGAGGTCCCTCTAAAATGAGTGAAAATGAACATTTTCACTCAAAATTCACTCCAATTTCACTCTAAATTCACTCTTTTCTGTTATTCACTCCTTCAAGAGTGAACATTTCGTTCGGGTTTTTTTTAGAGAGTATCATGTCAAATCTTTTTATTCTGTGCTAGCTTATCGTCAACGAGATTTACACTAGAAAAATAACGCGCATGAAACATGGTGCACCATTAATGGGCAAAACTTTAATAAGATGTATAAAGGAATATTCAAACTAAATAAACATTCCTTTTCCTGGTTTCAATTATATCGTTCACTTTTATTTCACACTGTTTGGGTGTTTCTTGTTTGTTTCTTTGTTTGTTTGTTTATTTGTTTGTTTTTGGACAAAATCTCGATGAGATGGTTAAGTTGCCTTTTTCATGTGGCATCCGATGTCTCACAATGATACAGCAATATAACATGATATCATTGTCAGTCGTCTTAAGATTTAATGTAAGCTATCTAAAGTGCTACAAAATTCCAGATATTTCATTATGTCATTCCCGTGTCTCTTTTTCTGATTATAAAGATATATCTATAAAGATAAACATGAGTGATTTTTCTTTCATTTGTTTTTCTTGATAAAAATGATCTTATTCCGGAATTTAGATAAGGATACGCAGCATGAAATCAGTTAGCAATAATGCCTTCTAAACATCAATGTCACGTCAGTGTGTTTTTTTTTTTCACTCTTTGGTAATTTGTTTCATAATGCAATACCCTCGTGACTAAAAGGTTCGAGCTCTACTAGAAAACAAAGTGAATAACCCGGAAAAGAAAGGAAGAATGTGGGTCATTGATTTATGAGTTAAACTGCTTTTGAGCTTTTAATTGAAACGATGTATTGAAGCATGTTTATAATCATGTCATAAGTACAACAAAACTTAATAGCTTGTACTACAGATGATACCAGCTACAATGCGTTGTCAAAGATCATTCAGATCAAAGGTGGGAAATTAACATTCATCATTTTGATATATGGACGAACTCTCAAGGTTAATGCATGCAAATGGAAACGTGGAAAGAAAGTCGATATTTCAACTTGCAAAAGCCATTCATACAGCTCTCTGCAAATTGATGAGGATGTATATGTCAAGCTTGTCGTGTAAACTGAGGTGCACGAGATTAATTTTCGACTTATTCGTTAAACAAATGCTGTTGAATATTCCACACACATTCTCGTCTTATGGCAAACCTCGTGCCATAGTATACCATGGAATTCTACACTCAATGTTACTACAAACATTTCAACAACATGAAAGAAAGATATTTTTTCCGAGGGGTGAAGGTTCAGGTGCGAGTTTCGTCAATTTTTCTAATAACATGTTTGTCAACTCAGTCAATTTGATTTCTTAATAAGCTATCGCTTTGCTAATCTTGTGCTTTCCCCTATGCTACGGCTAAAGATGATCCACCTTAACTACATCATACGGCGACAATATTATCACAGTAACCTAGTTTCTCCCTTCTTGATTTCACTATAGCCGTACAACTCTTGTTGAGTGCATTGATTTTTCATCGGCGACACATTAAATCGTAATCCAAATGTAATTTCCAGGGCAGCGGGTTTCTTGACGTTGTGTTACCAAGCCACACGACTTCGCTCATAATGAGTACCGGTAGATTGATATTATCAACGGATCGAGGGCGTAAACAAAATGTCTTCCCCCACCGACTCCCATAGTGTATTGTGGAAGGTTAATGGCATTTAGATCGTACCAACTGACAGGGACGACATGTTTGATTCCCATTTAGTGGCGCCGGTTTTTAATGTTCACTTCAGCTCCATTTCGTTTACTATGTCATTTCTATGTCAGTTCAGTACACGTGGTTCTGTTTGGAATTCTCAGCAGCTGGTGCCTCGATCTGGCTACAATGAGAAACCTGATTGGGTGAGGGCACTATAATCGCTTGACAGAATACGATATACATACATGTCCACGATATGTCTAATATTGCCTAACGGCAGAAAATGAGTTTTCAGTTGCACTACCCCAGTACACATAGTGAGTAGAAGGCAGGTGAATGGGCTCATATCTACATCAAACTTCCATACCACAGTGTTTTACAAACTCTAATAATTATAAGCAGGGCATTTTTGTCGTGCTATGTTCATTGAGCTTGTTAGTGTCCTGTCTATTGCAGCAGAGAAGAACACGAGCCCACCTATTCCTGTCTCAGGTCAACCTTATGAGTTTAGACTGTTTCACTGCTAACCATCTCCACCAGGTGTCCGAATCAGCATAGAGTGTGCCTTTAAAGCGTCACTTAGATGCGAGTGGTCTCTATGTACGGAAAGTATGACATCACCGGTACATTACAGCTCTTATCGGTTGATCAGCCTTACTTAATGAACACACGGCCTTCCATACTCGTTCACGCTAGGTAGGTTTTGTTTCAACCCCATGAGATACGATCTACCGGCGTGTCTAACGGAAGTCATAAGTCCCCTCACACACACACGCACGCACACACACACACACACACACACACACACACACACACACACACACACACACACCTTTGCACACACACATATTCTCCCTATTTGCTTCGTATATCAATATTGCCACTGGCATAAATTGCAGTGCCCGTGGATATGGCTCAGTCATCAAAACATCAGAGTAGAAAATTGATAGCACAGGTCGCTAGTGTTGATTTAGCTCTCAAGAGCTGAAATCACCAAATACACATGCCTATATTACTGCCCTGTATACCCTCCGTGGCTAACAATTGTTATTATGATTTTGGCAAAAATCAGAAGCAGCAGCATATCGTTGCTACTTTCTTCTAGTCACAGCTCTGTCTAAACTTTACACCAAGTCAATTGTGATACATCGTCCCCACCACCCCCCCCCCCCCAAAAAAAAGCCGCAACAACAGCAACAACACACAAACAAACAAAAATGTCAGGGTAAGTGATATGACGGTACAATTTGTATGGACTCCTTGAGCATATGCTATCAAAATTCCTGGGTTGTCTGTATGTATGTTTGTTTGTTTTTTACTTTAAAAAATCGCTGTTGTAAACACATGCGGCTTACTAGATAAACATTTTGACAGTGGGGTCCCATTCCATTGTCAAGCAAGACTTGATAAAGTAATCACATTATGAATAATTACCGTCATTATGTGGTGCCGACCAATTTCATACAAAATGTAAACTTTAAAGTCCCACACCGCTCTTTGCTTCATGTCATATTTCAATGAAAGTTTGCACTTCTTTACGTTTTGGTTTGACTCTTCTCATACAAGCAAATTTGAACATCCGTTGAATTGAACTTTATCACATTGAAAGGGGAGAAAAACGTCGATAGTGGCGACGAAATTAGAGATGAGAGAAAAAGAAAGAAGGAAAGACAGACAGACAGACAGACAAAAAAGAAAGAAAGAAAGATAGAAAGAAAGGAAGAAAAGGCGATCCTCAAAGACCACATTACGCTGAAATTTCCTTGAATGTCTGAATAATCTATCAGACGCCGATAAAAATTCAATTGCCAGTCATACAAAGGGAATGTGAGAAGCTGAAGCTAACGGTACAGCGAACAGTGTATCACTTTCACTGTAATCAAATGATCGTTCGGTAAAAAAGGATTCTCCTCACTTTTTCGGCTAGCATGAGATGTAAATCATTGTAAAGTGTCACGCAAGTTTTCGCTTGACTGTAAAAAGTTCAGGAGGAAACGAGCTTTCTCCACGACACGATCATGCACCTCATTGTAAATTCATTTTACTCAATATACAGATGACGGAATGAGGCACAAAAAGCGGTACCGAAAACGTTAAAATAAGCATCTCAATTAGGCTTTTAATTAGATTGATGATTATTTTGTCAGTTTCATCATCTTCACCACTATTGCCTTATGTCACCTGAATCAGCGTTAGCGGTGATAGGAGAAATAGTGGTGATGATATACTTTACCATTATTGCCAATCAATTAATAACTTTAAGAAATATCATAAGCATTATTATTTTCATCTTCCATATAAAACTGACTACTGTTTAATGCAAGGACAAACGTCAAATAAATCATGTTTGAAAAAAAAAAATGAAATACCTTGTGCTTCGCTCGCAGAGGATAAGTTCGCAAATGTATTTATAATCATTACATGATGTGTAATGTGACAGTAGAAACGCTTTTCTACAATACTTTCAGTTCAAAAACCAAAGTTCCACTGTCTTTTTCATGATCACTATCATACAAAAATAATATCATAGAAATATCATCGTTGAAATTGTTGGCTAGATATCAAAAAGTGAATATTTGTCTGAGTGACGGAATAACCATATTCAATCGTCTTATACATAGTCAGTTGTGTTGGAATAGTAATTTCGAAAGTACTTTACTTGCGCGATGATACATCTTGAATGTGTCAGTTAGATTTGAACAACTTATGTTAGCCTTTTGCCGTTTATTTGAACATCATCATACAGCACAGAAAAAACAAAGATCAACGATTTAATTTTCTTTAGAATGATCCAGTCACTGATAATGAGATGGGGTTTGTACTCCTTTTAACTTATGATGAGAAAACTCCCTCTTTGGCTTTACATGGAGCCATTTTTAGATCTAATGCAGATCACACAGCTTAGAGTTACCCGTCTTTGAGATAACTTTCATATTTCATTATCGTCCGTGCACAGCACAAAGCAGGGAGAGGATTTCTCTTAAAATAAGAAGACGGAAGATGCAATCCCGCCCTCGGTATATTTCAGTGATTATTTTTGTTATCGCTTTGCTTTCAATTCAAGCTGGCAGTATAGAGTAGAATGACGCCTACAAATCGAACTCAAGCACCCTTACAATCTCAGAACATCTGCTGAGTTTCACGCCAATTTCCTTTCATACCTGGCCGTCGTCTTACTTCGGTTAAATCCTAAATGTCAATGAAAACGACTGGCTGGTTGAGTATTCCACAGTTATCCAGCGCAAAGTGAGTGGTAAATGCTCCACGATGAGCTAAAACAGACGGTGACTGCCTTGGTTGACAAATGCGCAGGGAAGCGGACGGGGTAAGATATTTTTATACAGAAACTTGCTGGCGGCTGGAGCATCTTCACTGATTCCTCTGAGAGGCGCCAGGTAAAACACCTCCGACAGTTTGTGGATGACTCGCAACCTCCAGTTATATGCTATTCTTATTCCAGACTGTGTTTTCAAGGTTATTGCACGTTGAGTGAAGCGTATGTCTTCCATTCTCTTCAACGAGCTCGCCACTCACAGATGAGTATATGGGAAGCTCAGAGGGATAACACCACGGGTTCTCAACCTTGATGTCCAGGATTCAAGTCCGACAGCCGTATTAGCGTTTTGGGGTTACACAGATCATTCGGTTGAATAGATTTTCACCTTATAGTATTCTTTTATTATGAACTTTATTTTTGAGACATGATTATTATTTCTGGCACTGAATAATATCACTCTAATAATAAATATTTGTATAACCTCCTTTGTGGAGTTATTTTGTATGAGCTCCACTGCGGAGACATCCATTATGAGCTCCCTCGTGGAGACTTTATGAGCTCCCTTGTGGAGACTTTATGAGCTCCCTCGTGGAGACTTTATGAGCTCCCTTGTGGAGACTTTATGAGCTCCCTCGTGGAGACTTTATGAGCTCCCTTGTGGAGACTTTATGAGCTCCCTCGTGGAGACTTTATGAGCTCCCTTGTGGAGACTTTATGAGCTCCCTCGTGGAGACTTTATGAGCTCCCTCGTGGAGACTTCACTATGGTATATCTAATATTCTTGTTTGATACTTTTAAGATTCATCATGTTTGATATGTCTGCATTGTCTGGGGCAAATTATTTGTTGCATAGGGCCCCATTTTTTTCTCTCTTCTCTCTTTAAAACACAACACAACAACAAAGATCATCTATCATTGAATGTTCACAAAATTGAAAATAATATCTCTTGTAATTTTTTGTTTGTTTGTTTGTTTGTTCGTTTGTTTTTAGCAAGCGATCTTGCTACTTCCTATCCACAGGAATCGCTGGTATAATATCTTCCCAATATAGGCATCTTGATATCTCAGTCCAAACTCTTATACTTGTTCCCCTGTATGCCTATGTAGGCCCACGTATATAGAATAAATATACACTGTTCAATGGTGCAAGATCATGAAATCATCGGATCCCAAGCCGTGCAATAACATCCCTGACAGGATAAAAACATCACAATTTATTGATCAGTTTAATATTACCCTCAAAACGACTATATTTCATGTTGAATAGTTGAATGATGAAAATGTTGTTGATGATCAATCTGTAGGTGGTATAAACTCTTTCCCTCCATGATGGAGCGCACACGAATATGATTATTATGTATGTTGTGATAAGAAGGGTTCTTCCTTGTTCTTCTAATCGCCCTGATAGTATATTACTTCAGTCAAGACTTAAAGCTTTGGATTACCTCGTTGTCCTGTTTGTATGACATCACAAAATTGGATAGATCATTATTTAAACGCAAAGTTAAAAATGCTTCTGGAGTCTGTAACAACACCCTCTATTACCAACTCCTAAATGAACAGTTGTTTTTTGTTGTTGTTGTTTTTTTTTTTGGGGGGGGGGTGAAAGATGAACTACTAGTGCTTTGATGCCATGTTATATTTATGACTATAGTATTCATGATATGTTTTATTGTATGAATTTATTCCATCAGTGAGAGAGGCATCAAGAGGTAATCAAAGTCAGGCGAATTTCAAAGAATCCAAATAAAGAAACTATTATAATAATAACATGATGATATGATAGTTTAGCAGAAATTAGATAACGTTGAAATTATAGAAATGTCGCAGATTAACCGAAATGCATTGTGATACTCATGATACATTGACTGTAATCGTCTCGCACCGGCACAAATTCTTGTTAGTCATTAATGTCCAACTCCATCTTTCTCTTTGTATCTCTCTTCTCTCTCGTCCCGTATCAGGCAGGAAGAGGGTTTCAATTTTCATTTTGCCGATGAAACCATCGCAGGCTCATCTCAAACAACCTGTCGATGCTATTACACTCTGTGAAAATGAAATAAAGAGAAGACAACAACCCCGAAATTTTGCCTGGTCCTGCTGATTTGTGATTTACCACGTTGATTGAATTCGGTACTATCTCAACGCCCCCAGCTGAGCGATGCCGTGCAAGGAGGATGTAATCGCTTACAGCAATTTTCTCGTTGGTGGGAAAAAGAGAGGGAGAGAGCTGAGAGATTTCTCATTTTCTGATCGTGCTGGAAAATTAAAATCTGGAAACATCGTTCGTCTGCCGGAATAGACGTTATACTCCTATCTCATTCTTTTTCCCTTCCCACATAATTGTTCAGCAAAGAGAGGAGAACCTGGGAGAAATAAAAAATGCTTTTGAGCAGAATTTGGTGCTTTAACCCTATTTCGCTGCTTCCGTTTCGCTGCTTCCGTTGACGCTGACTGAGTCACCCAGACTGGGAAAAACTCCGCCCAGCGTTTTCAAGGCACGATTAGGAACTGGCGTTTGGAAATCGAACATCAATCAAGTAAACTGGCTCAGTTTGTCAAATGATTGGATTTCTACCACCGACCCTCTGCCCCCTTTTTAATCGTTTAGCCTAGAGCATCCAGGTAGTCCTTTCACGCAGTCGTTTACCTTTCCTCGAAAGTGAAAATGAATCAAACGTGTCTGCTTTTTCTTTAGGCATGTTAGTGGTAAAAAAAAGATTCTGTGATTCCGAATGGGATGTTCGACTTGCAACGTCGATGAAGGGTTTTTAAATTCTGATCAATTTGAGAAAGGGAGGGAGAGAGAGAGAGAGAGAGAGAGAGGGAGGGAGACGGGGGGGGGGGGATCAAGAGAAACAGACCATTCTGGTAGACATCTTGACATGAGAAAACAAAATAGTCAGCATCCTAAGAACTACATTCTAACACAGGAGGACATTATTATGTCTCAAACCTATCGTCACAAACTTCACGACATCTACAAAGAGTCATCTTGGCTACAACTCTCCAATGACAGCCTGAATAATTTGATTTTTTAAAGTTTTGTTTTTATTAACAAAATCATGAAAAATCACAACATTCACAAATGATTGTTATAAAATTAGCATACAAATCACAAGAAATAAAGGGAGTAACAATAAAAAAAAAGGCAGAACGAAGATCAAATACATGTATATATATTTCAAGAGTAGAGCTCCGAGACATAGGAAGTGAAGCCACTGGAATGCCCGAGATTTACATGAATAATTTGATTTTAAAAACATACAGGTGATCTAATTTGATTCTGTAGCATTTTGTAAATTGTGCTTGTCTTGACGTTGATGGCGTCATTCTCTTGTCTAACTTACGTCACTAAACACCACAGTACTAGACCTATATGCTATCATACTTATTGTTCTAAGCAGAGTGAACTGGAAAATTCTACAACTGCCTTGATCATCTCATACTTTTGAGTTTCTATCGTCTCATTGTGTTTGACATCTTGATCAAAGTCAATTCGAGCATGGAGTGAGTATTCACTTTAAAGGGATGGTACAGTATTGGTGGAGATGGGAATTGGGCTTTTAACTTTTCGCGAGATACCAAGAAAACACTTATGATGTAGTACAGAGCATACCATTTAAAGAGGAATTCAAAGTTTATTTGATGAAAATCGGGTTTGGAATGTCTGAAACATCCAAAAATAAAGTAAAACAAAGAAATCGTAATAAAGTGTGGGTCCCACACTTTATTAGAATCGCTTTTTTTTTCGATATCTCTGACATTTCGAAACCAATTTTCATCAAATAAACATTGAATTCCTCATAGAATTACGTGCTCTTTCATATTTCACAAGAGGTTTCTCATTATTTCATCAAAAAATGTTAGAAACCTGAAATTAGGTCTCAACCAAAATTGTACGATCCCTTTAAGTGCTCATTAAGAAACTCCGCTAGCACCTCGTAAGCTCATCACATAATCGAATTTCAGTGATGCAGGATGTTGTCTGCACCATGCAGGCAAGATAATACTACCTGCACATTGTGTCGCCATTTTCATGGAACCTTTCCTACCATCATAGAATTACTGTGTAACAACAACAACATTAGAGCGAAGTAAATGATAAGTTTCCCCGCTCTTTTTTTTTCACTATAGTGAGACTATATACGGCTCTGTTTATTCATGGAGTCGTGAATGTTTCCCGACGCATCAGAAATCACAGGGAAGGGGGTAATTATACAAATCGGACACACCTTCAATGACACACACATTCATATCTATGGGAAGTCTTGTTCGGCGTGCTAAAAGAAAAAGAACACATTACAAAACGGGGATACCGTGTCAGAGAGATACAGCATGAGGGGCTTGTGTTGAGGAGGGAGAATGGCGAAGAGCACAGATCGTCTGGAGAAACACTTCAAAGTATGCCCGCCTCTTGTTCAATTAGCATCGCTACAATCATCATTACATCGACACCAGATTGAACGACGCCAGTCAGCAGCGCACGGTGCACTCTGCGCATGTTTTCCGATCGTCGAGAGAAGCGGCCCCTGGCGGAAAGCTTGCAGTTCTGAATCATCTTCCAAAGCGTGCCGAGTGTGCGTGTGTGACTGACTGACTGTACGTTGTTCGGTGGCGGTTACCTAGAAGTCATCCTGCATTGTCGTCTGCTACGAAGCTATCGCTCTACGTCGGGGGCGGGCTGTGGCCGTTGTTACCATCAGGCCTGCATTATGCGCGGTGGCCCCGTAGGAATGTCCTCGTTAATGAGCTAATTGGGCAATTTTGTGGCTGCATTGATAAATGTGTCACTGCGTATTAAGCCTCTGGCAAAGAGTGCCCTACCTTGGGCCAAAAATAGTGTTCGATGGACTATTCATCTCAATCTACTTACCTCTGGTAGTTATCGGACGCCTCGTGTGATGCTGGATAAGCATTCACTACAGAGACCTCAACACTATTACGACACGACACGTCGTCTGCTAGCGCAGACCAGCGCATCGACCAGTGCCACGTTCCCTCCGCCAAATTTATCTCCCCTGTAACGCAGGGACACTCGGTGATTGTATACCGATGTCATGTACACAGCCTAACAAAGCAGAATCCAGATCACAAGAAATTGCCTGCGGAATTTGAGGACGTCGGTATTTACATTAATGAGAACATGGAATGTTATTCTTCGTAAAGACATGCTACTCGCATGATAAAGATGTTTTTCAGTCTCGCCTAATTTAAAATAAGGCGTGTGCTATACCTGAGCAATCCTTGGCACCTTATCACTGGAATATTACTCTGGATATACACCCACTCCCTAAAATCTTTTTACACAGTGTGAGCGATTTTTAAAAGCGAATTGAAAGCCTACGACGTTCTTCTTCTATACTTGAATAAAATGCATCAAGGAGTTATCGCTCTTGCGTGGAATGTGTCTGTGTAACCGGTGATAATGTGAGCAGATTAGGGATCGCAGATTGATTTTTTTGCAGGAATATCTTGTATTCTCTATTCTACTAATCATATCAGTTTTGCTGGAAGTGATATTTAGTGCTCGATAAAGTGATTATATTTCCTCATTGCTATTCTTTCATTCGTTCACCCGTGAATCTGTGGCGATCGTCTGCGAAAAGTTAAGTGCATTGTGTGGAATGTGTTGAGTTTGATTACAAAAGAGTCATGAATCAAGTGACCGGAAGTAGCCACGGTACGGCGTCCAGCTACAAAAATCTCAATTTCAAGAAATCGACGTCGAAGTCAAAGCTCCAGGCCGTGCAACAACACGGCTGCAAAAACAAAGATGGCGTCGTGACAGTCGAGCTAAATGAGGTGAGTCTAATCGATGAATTTTGATAATTTTTGCATAATATTATCATTGGTTTTTTAGTGACATGAAAGTCGATGCTTCCAGGTTTTTCACTACGATATATGTCTATGTGTCCGAGTTGCACCAGTGGTAGCTCTCATCTTTGGGTGCGTGTGTGTGTGTGTGTGTGTGTGTGCGTTGGGGTGTGTGTGTGTGAGGGGTCACGTGTGTGACTTTATTTGCAAAAAAAAATGCAATTGTTTGTTAAAAGAAAAGAATGTGATTCAGCAGCACAAGTGAGAATACAGGTGATTTTTTTCATACTGATTTCATTGTGAAAATAAGACTGATATTGAATGACATTCAAATAAAGAATATCATAAAAAAGTGAGTACATGAAATAACACTAACACTGTGACAACGTGATGGAATTTTCATGACTTAGATAAACGGCAACGAGGCATATAATTATATATATATATATATACATATATATATATCATATATAATGTCTGACGAATTTCAGCTTGGCGCCTCGAGAACGGGAAAATTAGAGAAATACTGCGTTACTCCGTGATTAGCGTATGAAAGGGCGCGATAGTTTTAATAACAGTTGCTATACTAGATGTCATTATCAATGAAGCGTTAGGAAACTTGACCTTAGCTAGGAGAGATAGCTGCCTCCTCAACAGTAGATCCCCCAAATCATCATCATCATCATCATCATCATCAACAATCAACAACACAAAAGAACAATAGCAAAAGCATCCGAAAAGAAGCAAAACCCTCACACACACATACATGATATTTTTGAAAGACCAGCAATCGAAACATTGACATTTAAATAAATCTAACCATGGAAATATATTGGAATTTGTTTTTCTTCAAGCACCTGTATCGCTTTACTTTCACCTTCAGGTAAGGATGAAAGCGTTCAAACTCTCATAAGTTACGTTTTTCGCCGTGGCCCTGCTAGTGTGGTGGCATGCTTTATACACCACCATAACAAAGAACCGATTCAAACTCCCACGTGCCACATATGAACACACACACACACACACACACACACACACACACACACACACATACACAAGATCACAGCGATGTTTTGAAATGAAGGTCACATCATTCAAAGACGATAACTCTCTGAGCCAACAATATGTCTCTGACTGTACCTCAATGTACCTGGCAGACTACAATCTTTGCCCAGTTTGTTCTGTCGTTCATCTCCTACATGACTAAAGTGCGGTATCTAGAAGAGTGTGTGGAATAGAGTGTCATACACTGTTGTGTGCTGAGTCGAAAGCGTGGAAGAAGACCGTCTCTCTTCTTATTCCAAATGACCAATGGACAATTGAGAATAATCTTTCTCACAAACAAAACCCGGTCTATGTGAGAGTGTATTCCCTTTGGCCTATGAAGTGCAAAAAGTAAATTCTCTATGCATTGAGTGTTTTAGTGAAGCATAGAAGAAAACTGCCATCGTGAAACAGGGAGGAGTATCGTTTAGTAATTTCGTCAGAATAATCACAATATCATAGTTTGAAAGCCGGCATTCCATTATAATCAATTCGTTGCGACAATGACGATGAAAATGAGGCATGTTATTACTCTAATTATACGACATGATTACTTAATCAATAGTAAATCTAGATGAGTTTTCTATATGTTATCATGTTCGTTGAAATTCACATAAGGCATCTAAAAACAGAATAAGTCAGCATGTAATATTCATTTTGGACGTAACCACTTGCTTTCCATGTAACTTTGAATTAAGTAAATGTAAATTTTCAACGTAACATTCTACCCACTCTAACTTCTAACCCTAACCCTAACCCACCCACTTCCTGTTTATGTGTATATACATATACTTATTATATATATATATATATATATATATATATATATATATATATATATCAATATGCGTGCACGTGTGTGCGTGTATGTGTGTGTGGGTGTGTGTGTGCGTCTGTGCGATGTGTGTGAATCTTTATACACCATAAGAAATGGCATTGTCTACTTCTTGTGACAGGAAGTGCGAACATGTATAATGAATGTTTTCACGTGTCTCGGGTAGAGGCGGGCCGAAAATCCTCCGTCGTGGACTTTGTGAGTCGGTCAATGACACCAAGAAGTTGAAGACGCTGTTTGTAGCTCAACTCAAAAACAATTGAAAAAACGCTAAAAACCAAATGTTTTTCCTGAATTCCTGAGATAAGCCTTATAGTGCTCTTAGAATGATAAAGCTAAACAAATTAGACGTGTTAATGTTTTTCTTATAATTTGGGCTGTAACCATTCAGTTATAAACAGGACACAAACACATCTTGTTTGCATAATCATTTTCGACTCTAAGACTCTTATATGTATTGAAAATTGATTTACCAAATTCATTCACTCAGAGAGTTTCTCATTGGTGATTCCTTTCAAGTTGATTATATGATGGAATTGATTTTTGTTTGTTTGCTTGCTTGCTTGCTTTTTAGGGGGATATTACATTCCTAATGGCAGCGACGCTATGTATATATATATATATATATATATATATATATATATATATATATACACTATGTATAGGATACCCATCTGTGTTTTCTCAAACAGGAAACACTTTTGAAAAGTACATTAGATAATGGCTGCCAATACGCATACGCACTTTACAAGGTGGTCACTGAGCAATTCAATGCGAACCTTTTGAGGTGCACATATCTATTTCACGATTGACAATTATTGATATTCTGTACTTGATGTTCGTGTCATTATTTCCGAAAGTAACGAAAATATTGATACCACCATAATCGTAACTGTCAGATGAAAAAAATATGTTATAGCGAACATTGCAACATGTACTGTAATCATTTCAAAAGAATTTAAGTAATATGATTATTGAATAAGGTCGGGTATTTCATTTTCGTATACTGTTTCATTTATCGTTTCCATGCCGAAGTTAGCCGTTATTTTCAAAGTAAGACACTATAGGGCTTTTTACACTTGTAAATTTTTGCTTAGCCCCGGACTATCGGTGGGGCTAAGGGGGGGGGGGGGGCCTTAGCCCCACCGTTGGTACGGGACTATCCTTAGCCCACTTTCTGTTTACACTCGTTTTTGCCAAAGTGGGCTAGCCCCACCGATAGTACGGTACTATCTGGCCCTGCAAAATAGCAGGGGTTAGCACCGCAATTGCGGTGCTAGCACCGCAATTGCGGTGCCAAGCAAGTGAGTGTAAACAGAACGAAAAAATAATCCTGGGCTAAGCGACGGAGACGAAGTCCGACCCTCACTGACCAATCAGAAACGAGGCAATCAAGTGCTGCCGGTGCGTGCGTGTACGTGTACAGTACACAGCGTAATTATGAATATTCATGTGGTTTGGAAAGTCCGGGGCTAAGAAATACGAGTGTAAAAAGGTCAGTTTTCTCCTTAGCCCCGGACAAGAGATAGTACGGGACTAATTGGCGAGTGTAAAAAGCTGAAAAAATTGGTACGGGACTAACGATAGTCCTGGGTCAGAGAAAGTCCGGGGTTAAGAAACACAAGTGTAAAAAGCCCTTTAGATGTAAGCGGAGCACTTTGCTTGCGCCATGAATCTCCTTTCTAATCTTGGCAAAGGCTTCACACAATCTGCCATTATTTAAAGGCATGAACCCTACCATAAAGAGTCCACGTAAAAACCAACCACGCAGAAGTTAAATATTTGTTCATAGTCGAAATGAACCTTCCCAGCTTCGCTGTTCATTGTCTGACGATTGTGACCTCGAAAATCATGATTGACATTCATGGCGTTTGTGTACATAAACAATATCTTCATTTAGAAAATGTGGTGATGGAAAATCTCGTGACGTTCTCTCCTTACAGATGCACAAAATAAACAACACAAAAAATGCGACAGTGTGAGCTCATCCATGAATGAAAATCATAAAGGCTTGACAAAAGGCAATCTGTGCGAGGGCAATGATTAATACATCATGCTATCAGTGATCGCTCACTTAACACTGCTTAAGTCAATTCAATTTAACCCGTAGTGCGGAGAAACTAAACAACATTGTTCGTTCGGGTTCGGTAGGTAAAGTACGGATGTGCTACAACACAAACAGGGCAGACACACTGAAGAACACGTCTAAAAATAACCTATATAAATCGACAGTGGCACATAATGGAGTATGTTGATGTACTTCATTAAGCCAGCCGGTATTATTTGGCTTCCATTAGGTCGTTTGTGTGGGTTCGCCCTTATAGCGGAACTGAAATACGTAACGAAAATACATCGCTAATAGATCTTATATTTTCTCGCACCTATGGAAGTTTCCACCGTTTACACGAGTCGTAACACTGTCAGACCCAACGGTGAAATGGCACTACATGCAAAAGAAGAGAATGTATCCGACCTAACGGTCAAAGGCATACTTAAAATTTGCGTGCATCTTTGCGCGTTATCATAGTGACTCGTAAAAAGGTAATGGCGTATCTTTGGATGTTAATCTGGTCTTTGCTCGGCTTCGTGGAAAATTGTGTCGCAGTTACACTAGCCTTTCGTAATCACACGACGTCTGGAAAACGAACAATTTGCATAGTTGTCTACACGTCTAAAATTTATCCACATGCGGGATTGTTTTATTTGACATGATTGATAACTATAGCTTGGATAACCTCACAAGAAATTTTTCAAACCTTCCGTGAAAAAGATGTTCTTCTTGTTAAAAAAAAAACACCCAGAAATCAAAAATACAAAAAATTGGCTGTTATCATCATCTCCTGCCTCTCCACATACTTATATTCAACATATTTTCAAGATTGAGTTGTTCATGGTGAAACATACTACGTTTAGCATTACAAAGTGACTGATTAACTCTTCCCCACCCCACCCCCATCCCACCACCATCTCGTTTTTTTCTCCACCATCGTTCTGTCTGCGCACTCTAAAGTATATTCTCACCCGTCTCCCGTCTTTATTTATACCACGTCAATGACCGCAGCCCTGCATCTGTCAGATCTGCTCAGGAAGATAATAATATACAGTGATTTTACAAATGGCGTTGATATAATAAGTGACAAACTCGTCGCATTCTTATCGCCAAAATGAGTACGATGGGCAGCTAGGGCAAGTATCGAGGTAATTCTATCTCTTTTCTTCCCCCTCTTTGCCCTTCTTTTTTATATCTGGAAGTGGTTACAAACTTCTGTGCATAAATGAATGGGCTCTTTGGGTGACTTCAATGCATTTTAGAGGAGTTGCGTTGCTAGGCAACATGTAATGGTAGCCCAAAGCGTGATGTACAATGCATGCTATGAAATTAAGCTCTTTAAGGGAGATGAGTTCACTCTAAATAAGATAAGATAGCAGTGTATGAGAGAGTAACAACTCATGCACGTTAAAGATCCCGCTTCATTCATTCATCGTAAAGAGCAGGGTGTTTAACCCGGTGAAGTGGTCCCACCTCAAATCCAACTGGACCCCATGGAAGACCAGCTTATCGTAGCTGATCATGGGCTATCCAGCCATCTTCTCAGATGGAAAATGAACAAACAAACAAACAAACAAATGAAACCCGCCCCCCCCCCCAAAAAAAAAAAAAAAAAAGAAGAAAGAAAACGAATTTACCACAATGCATAGGAACTACATTTTGCTAGACAAGGAGAAGGGAAGACATCTTTTAATTTTGTTGGCATTTTTTAAGGAAAGATGTATTTCAAAACAAAAACAAAATGAAATTCAATCAGATGACGCGGCTTCATGATATTGTAAACTGTACGTTTTGACCAGAAATGGGATAGTGTCGTTAAAGTGGACTGTACATATTTTTTAAATTATGCTTGTAATTCTTGTAAAAAGAAAACAAAACACATGAAAGAAACTGCTATCTTATTTTACACAGAGTCAAGTGTGTTGGAAAAAACACGTCCTACGCCTGTATGATGTCTGCCGTAGCCTTGAACGCCATACAATCATCTGAAGGTGGTGGACTTTTTTTTAGCACTGTCAGTGCGTGGTACGGGTCACGAAATATGGTTGAATTCGAAAGCCCATTTAAGTTGTTTACATTCGTGAAACCATTCCTGCTGCGGTTAGTGCTAATATTATTGAGTGTGATTACGACAGTCGTGCAAAGATGTAAACGCAGTGGGTGGATCGTTGGCCCAGCGTGAAACATAACGTCAGCAAAGCCATGTTACGAAAAGGTGGCGGGATATAGAACCAAGGTCAGGATGTATGTTTACCAGAATAATCTGTCTTAATTTCATGTCATGAGCTAATGGAAATTGTGATTATGTCTGGATGTCATTAAACCTCAAATGAACAAACATCCTAAACCAAACTTTTTAAAGTATTAATTCTATGTCATTAGCGAATGCTGAGGCCATTTTCCTGTTTTCTTCTCCTTTTGACTAATAATTCCTTATTTTGGAGAATGACAGTCTCTTTTTAAATACACATTAGGTTGTAATCATATGTAAGTATTATGCTGGGGTGTTTTTTTTCCCACAAGAATGCTAGTAATGATGATACAACATTGAACAACAATGATAACTGAAATGATAATAGCAGTACTACTGCTGCTATAGTACTACTGCTGCTACTACGACGACTACTACTACTCGTACTACTACTTCTATACTATACTACTACTACTACTTCTACTTCTACTACCACTACTACTACTACTACTACTACTACTACTACACTTTGCAACAATAAGAGTAATGTTAGATGGTTAATAGAGAGTATGTAAGTTTCTTTCTGGAAACCAAACGAGTACTGGACGAACTACTTCAGACGCCATAACAGCGACAAGTATTCACACAGCTTATAATACATTGTATCCAATCTCCGCATGACAACGCCGAGACTCGAAAACACACTCTATACAATATAATTCTAAATATTTCAATAACGATATCAAGTGTCAGTTTCAAGATACGACAAGTTTCTATCATATTCCAATAGGTGTGTTCTCATTTACTATCACACTGTTGGTTGTACGTCAATAAGGCAAATTTTCGTGGGAGAAAGAACAATATCTGCCAGGAGATGAGACTACCATTAAAAAAAAAGACCCAAAGAGCAAATAAACAATGCTGACTGAAGAGTTAACAACAATGGCCGATTCTTATTATGAACATGCGTATTAAAATACTCAATATGAATTGACAATCTGATGCAATATTCATTGAATCACGCTTGCTGGAGTGTAGTTTTAGGCCTACTACATCTATAACCATACACCAACACGATCAATTGAAGAGGAATAAGCACAGGGAATAACACTGTTTGTTCTAATTAAGATAATGGCAACAATAATGTTAACCGGTATCATATTCATCTTTCAACAGCATGTATGACTGTGTTAACGATTACCATTTATGTGAAGATGAGTACAGCATTCATACTTTAAATCTGAAAGATTATATATCACATCCTTTAGCATCAGTGCCGCTTCGTCAGCTAAGGCACAACGCAAATGAGCTACCTCACGTAATTGTCATTGCCAATGCGACAATGAACAAGGAAATATGAATCGATTACTTCTGTTTAAATAATCCTCGACGAGCAAAAAGCAGACCTTTAGACTCACATGACCATGAGCACAATATTGCTATCATTTCCCACCAAATTAACCTGTTTGTTTCGCGAGTAATCGGCCGTACATTACACGAGGGCGTATCGATCTTTAGCGTTAATATTGCTTGTCGGTAAACTCGTTGCAGTTTGCTACCTGTTCGAGATGTCGACGAGGCGACTATTCAGTCACTATAAACGGGAACAGTGTTTGATGAGTCCCGTTATGTCTATGTATTCACGTGCACGAGTGTGACTAAATCATTGCCAAGCAGATACAGCGTCATGCTTATCCGTTGTGGTCGTTGTTTCTTCTTCATACCATCTTACAATACCAAAAAGAGATTTAAAAGTGTACCTGATTCCTGCTTTGATGAACATGTTTGCGTCCACTTTTAATCGTTTTCCATTATTACATGTTTAATGCATACCACACACACACACACACACACACACACACACACACACACACACACACACACACACACACATACACACACACACACAAACACATACATAAACATATACAAATATATGCCATGATGCTTCAAATACTCACATAGTATTACAATATATCAGGAATTGATGGTATATATTTGTTTATGGAATTTGTTCCGCAAAATACCTTTATACACAATGCAATCTAAAAACGCGCTGGTATGTCGAAACAAAATCCTGATTTCTCGTTTCAGACATGGCTACAGCGTTCTTTTTGCGTTTTGCGGGGTCCTTCGCCACGGTCTGTGAATCACCAGTTGAGCGTTATGTGAAATGTCAAAAAAAAAAAGAAGACAAAAAGTTCACATCAAATATGAAACACACTCGGTTCAAAGTGAGGTTTAACTGTTTGAATGTGACCGCAGAGTACTTAATACAGCAGTACAGATATATTAAACATAATAAATTGTAATAGACCTACAGCTGTTAAGACGGAGATCATCTCTCTGTTATTCTGTAGCCTTCAGTATGCAGAAGCCTTTGTAGTAAGACATAAACTGGAACTTAGCACGGGTGATACTGTGATCAAATTAATTATTGCAATAGCAATGATATGATGATAAGGAGGATTAAAATAATAACAATAACATTGTTAATAACATTAGTAATAATGATAATAATAACAACAGCAACAATAATAATAATAATAATAATAACGATAATAAAACACTGCAAAAAGTCCGGTGTTGAATAGTAAACACCGAGCTGGTGTTAAATTTTTGGTGCTCATTTATGGTGTTAAATTAACACCTACGGGTGTCATTTCCAAATTTTAAACTGTTTTTTGAAGAGTTTCTTAGTAACTGCACTTCTTGTTGATTTTTTATTTAAACAAGACGATCAAGAATTTTACATTAAAATACTAGATTTTTGAAAAAATGTGAAAATAAATTTACACCAAAGTAACACCAGCTGGTGTAGTCCCTTATTGAAGCTGGACGGGTGTTTAACCAGTGATATTAACACCAGCAAATATCAAATCAACACCATGTGGTGTCATTTTTTAATCAACACCAGTACAGTGTCAAAATAACACCAGGTACAGTGTCAAATTAACACCACGAAGTGTCAGGTGAACACTTTTCAACACCATCACAGTGCATTTTTAACACCTGTGGGTGTGGTCCTTTATTGAAGTTTGATCGGTGTTAGATTTAACACCCGTGGTGTTAAATCTAACACCGATGTTTTTACAGTGAAGGTATGGCACTATTGATTGTAATAACGTAAATAACAGTATAATAGCGATGTCGAATGAAAATAGATGATGTCATTGTTATACCGCCTCCTTTACCTCGACGAGATGTCAAGACCACTTTACAACATGGCTGGGGCCCAGGAACTCCAGTCAACTATCTACCGGGCACTCGTTTATACACCTAGTTATAGAGAGGAGTGTTGTAGATAAAAAAAGGTGCATGTCACGAGTTCGACGCCTACGAATCATACAGCCCACGAGTTATACAGCCCAAGAGTCATACAGCCCATGAGTTCGACACTAATAAGGCCCGTTAGTTCGACACTAGGCAAACAAGGCCCACGAGTTCGACACACTAAGCTTCGTGATATAATGTCGGTCTCGTGGGTCGTTTTTGCCTAGTGTCGAAGTCGTGAGCCTTGTTTGCTTATAGTGTCGAACTCGTGGGCCTTGTTTGTCTAGTGCCGGACTCATGGGCCTTATTTGCCTAGTGTCGAACTTATGGGCTGTATGACTCATGGGCTTTATGACCCATGGATCTTTTGTCAAAAAAGAAAACAGCATTTCCTCATCATAAGACTAGGGTGGAACGCTACTTTTCCTATTCAAAGAGGGTTACGATTTCTAAAGAATGTCTTTATGTTGGTCATTTGAGCAGAAAATTGTCACATACCAAATGCTTCCTAACACAGTAACGAGATCAGTATTATTCATTCAGTGACAAGGAAGTACCCAAATTAAAAGATATCACGGTTCTCTTCAGAAGTATCTTGATTGTAATATTGTTCTACTGGCTTATCATAATGTCACGTGATACTTTGATGACGTCACGACCTTCACTCGTCCATGCATGGGTCGGTAGCTCAGTCCCGGATGCTTGGGTTTCGACGATGATGAGCTAATTATGATCGAGATCAGAGTCATCAGTTTCCGTTCATAGAGATCGTCTGCGAAAAAAACGCGTGGAAAGAACTCTCCCACAGCATCAGCACGACCAGGCCACTCTGCTTTGCCTGTTTCACAATGTATCATGTTGTCTGCCTGTCCAAAATGCGCGATGACGAGCCGTGTACTGCACCAGCTCAATGGTCTAGTATTTTATCTCAACATTCAAAATTCAACTTGTCACGTTCCAAGTAAAAAGAAATCACACTTCTACCGATTGCATTTAACAGTGTGTATTACCATGAAACCATGTGCAATTTTGTTACATGTTTTGTAACTTAACCCGCTCCATACTGAGATCTGACTTAATACACAGGCTACCAAGTTCCCAAATGGAACGGGTTAAAATGAATCGAAATTCACCACTAACAACGTAAGGATGATTATTAAACGTGTCATCAATGCCGACACTACCGCAGTAAGCCAGTAAGCAGGATAATGCTGTTTCAGCTTTAGAATCATTGCGATTTAGGAAGGGCGATCCCTAAAACAGATAATGATCTCTAAAACATCGCTCCAACTGAAAGGAGTAGACCTACAACTATGAAATTCGTTGTGATATATGATACATGATTGAGCATTTTGTTCAAACGCTAAAATGGAACGATGTCACGCACTCCAGGATTAGCATGACTGAGGATTACATGTATACATGCAAAATGGATGTTGACACTTTTGAAAAATGTATGCAGGTTTTGGTTGCACTCTCTTGATGTCGTTAGGATGCCATTTTAATGACAATGTCAGTTACTGCCTTTCACCATGAGAGCACTAAATTACCCTGCACTCTGACGCACTACATTGTCTGGCAGACTAGTATAGTAGGTCTGCTGTTTTTAGTGTGCTTTATCCACTAATCGTCACGTTATGCCATAATAATTTCATGGGATGCGGATGTTTTTTTTTTTCAGACATTATTGTCAGAAGCGATCGCTTTCCAGCCTGTCTCTACATGTACCAATGTCACGCTTACATTTGTCTGTCTTGATCTTGCATTTTCACGCGCATCTTCGTTCTGGATGATTTTAAAAAAAGGGAGAAATCATTACACTATGGAAGCTGGAAACATGTGGGCAAATAATACCGAATATCCTTGATTATGGAGGCCCTCATATTTCCATGATACCACAACTAGTGCGTGAAAAGATTATGTTGTTATAATCAAGGTCTCTTTGATTTCAAATAAAAGAATATGTTATTTAAGGGAGACAGGAATATAATGAGATATCAACACAGAGAAGAAATACAGATGGGAAAGAACAAAATAACGAGAAATTGAGAGAAAAAAACACAAAGAAAACTTAGGAAGGAAATCTACGAAGGCTTAACGTGAGAGAGGTCGATCTTATGGCCTGCAAATATGCAATAGCGCATTTGCGGAGGCCGAGATGACGAATGCCCCATCTCACGCATTTGAAGCTGACGTTCGACTGCAATAATATTGCATCCATTATCTAAGAACGACGTTTTTATAGTGATAAATTGCATCGGGACTAAGTACCACACATAATGTCCTTGAATTGATGATTCCCCTCTCCTCCCTTTCATTTTGTCATTTTGGCCGAAAAAAAGTGGCCCTCAGTGTATAACGCCTCAGAAGTGGGTCATTTTTGGTGAGATGCTGGTGTATGACTGAGTGCGTGTTTTGTCGACGAATGGCGTAAAAGCTGTGGTGATAAAATGAGGGCGTATGTCATTATTGATCCTGTTCGTTGTATTTGCACAAATCGGAGACAAATTACGAGCGGCAAGGGCAATAAACACGGCCTACCTATCCATCTGGCCTAATATCTATGCACTCTCGCTATTGACCTCTCTCACTTTAGGCCTCTTACTTATCGACACTGGCTGAAGAAGAAAAAATCATACAGCTACTAACCGTGACAGTCCCAGCTCACCAAGAGAGTATCGCATCGTGACTACCTGCAATTATTATGACGGTGCTCTCAAACTATGTGTTCCGTATGTTCGCTTCCTTTACTGCGATATCGATATCACTGGTGTACATCTTTGGTGTGCGTGTATGCGTCTGAGTGTGTGTGTGTGTGTGTGTGTGTGTGAGGGTGTGTGTGTGTGTGTGTGTATGTGTGTGCGTATGCGTGTGTGATGTAATAGTTACGGGTGTGTGCTCTGTTTCTCTATAATCATTTTTCTCTTTAAGGTAAGAATCATTATGTTCTCAGCAGTCTTTCTGCTCAAGGCTTAAGAATAACCATGTACAATGGTATCAGTGTAGTTGTCTTGTGAATAGAGGCTTCTCTACCGGTTGTTTTGACATAGATAGAAGAGCAAGGCAATATAACCCACTATCGTCATATTTGTTCCTGTATTAATAGTAATTGAAATTTTGGCACGTGGTATCAAGAAAATAGATGTTATCAAAAGAGTTGAATTTGGTAGTTTTGAAGTGCGGCAAACCTGGTGCGCTGGCGATTTGATGATGTTCGTTAAAGATAAAACTTTGATCAGGGGAACACGGGATATGTCCCGAGCTTTCTCCTCTTAAGTGGATTAAAGGTTTAATGACACAGAAAAATAAAACAAATTGTGTTGAGAATAGGAAAAAAAATAGGAAAGACGGGAGTCCTACTCATGATAAATACAGTAACAGAATTTGAAATTTTATGAGTATACTTTTCGTTTGAAATAAGATCTCGGGGAAAATCGAATTACAAAGAGATTTTGGATAAAGATTAAGGGCTTTTGGTTGATGAAGCACGGAGATTTAGTAATAATGGGGAAGTTTCTTTGGCTGAAAAAATATTTTCTGTCTTTCTGTCTATAAAAGTTAATTATGTTTCCTCATCTTTAGTCACTCAGAAGTGGGTAATTACAGAGTTTAACAAAAAAAAAGAAAGAAAGAAAAAAAGAATGGTGGGACCGAATCCACAGAGTGATCTGTTACCAGGACTACAGTGACGGTGGAAAGACATGATATCGTTTTGATTTATTTGTGAATACTCAAAGGGTTTTGTGGTTAAAACACCTTTTTTATGGTGAAAGGAATATAGGTTAGAAACAACAAAAAGGATCGAAGATTGTGTGTGTGTGTGTGTGTGTGTGTTTGTTTCATTGTGATGCAAGATAGTTGATTTTGAAAGAACGGTACTTAATTTAAAACTTCTTGAAACCTGGCAAGATATGAAGAAGAATGTTAGCTTTCTGGACGAAAAAAATGAATATCTTTTTTTCTACTTTGATTTAATTTGACAACAGAGATAGTATTTTGAAAGATATCTAAAAGGTAATAAGGAATTTATAGAGTGGATCACATCCTCGAAAGAAATCAGGTAAAAGGAATGTTCGTAAAAGAATATTTACGAACTTTTGAATATTCACGGATTCGATATGTTTATCTAATATAGCATTATGTTATAATAGAGAGGGGAAGGGAGTCATTGCTCTTACATAGAATTTCTTTCACATTGTTTATTGTATTCTTTGACGTGAAAGGAGTGTGCATCAATGTGTGAAATTAGGTTTAACAAAATGCTTGGGAAGAATGTTTGTTTGAGCGAGTGTGTGTTAGAAGGGAATATGTATCAGAGTAAATGTATTTCATGTGAGCATACGTCCTTTGCTTCATATTAGGTCCGCTACATAGTAGGTCCTATACTGCGAAGTAAGAAGCCCAAAACATCATTTTGTGGAACAATGATCTAATCTCACCCGTAGATCGTTGCAATTTAAGTCACACATTTTGTACAGAGCTAAGATCAATGTAAGTACAAGGGAAATATGCCTCAAAAACGACTACTTCATACACTAAGTCTTGTAAACGAGGCCAGTTGCGTAGAAATGATATTGTAACAAGGAAAAGTAGAAATTACGCGGTGCGTAACATATGTCCCCGCCGGAAGTAGCATTTTGTAACAAAATGTGCAATATAGGTAAAAAATCAAGGTCAAAGGTCAAAGAAGTCAAAGGTCAAAATTCTGTGTAGAAGTTTTGAAGCCCTCACCTAGTGCCATCACATAAAGCAAATGGAATCGAAATTGGGTTAGAAATGGCGAAGGAGTAGCATTTTGTAGCCAATGTACAATATAGGTCAAAAATCAAGGTCAAAGGTCAAAGAAGAGAAAGGTCAAAATTCTGTGTAGAAGTTTTGAAGCCCTCACCTAGTGCTATCACATAAAGCAAACGGAATCGAAATCGGGTTAGAAATGGCGCAGGAGTAGCATTCTGTAGCAAAATGCACAAAATAGGTCAAAAATCAAGGTCAAAGGTCAAAGAAGTCAAAGGTCAAAATTCTGTGTAGCAGTTTTGAAGCCCTCAACTAGTGCCATCATATAAAGCAAACGGAATCGAAATCGGGTTAAAAATGGCGAAGGAGTAGCATTTCGTAGCAAAATGTACAATATAGGTCAAAAATCAAGGTCAAAGGTCAAAGAAGTCAAAGGTCAAAATTCTGTGTAGAAGTTTTGAAGCCCTCACCTAGTGCCATCACATAAAGCAAACGGAATCGAAATCGGGTTAGAAATGGCGAAGGAGTAGCATTTTGTAGCAAAATGTACAATATAGGTCAAAAAATCAAGGTCAAAGGTCAAAGAAGTCAAAGGTCAAAATTCTGTGTAGAAGTTTTGAAGCCCTCACCTAGTGCCATCACATAAAGCAAACGGAATCGAAATCGGGTTAGAAATGGCGAAGGAGTAGCATTTTGTAGCAAAATGTACAATATAGGTCAAAAAATCAAGGTCAAAGGTCAAAGAAGTCAAAGGTCAAAATTCTGTGTAGAAGTTTTGAAGCCCTCACCTAGTGCCATCACATAAAGCAAACGGAATCGAAATCGGGTTAGAAATGGCGAAGGAGTAGCATTTTGTAGCAAAATGTACAATATAGGTCAAAGGTCAAGGTCAAAGGTCACGACTGAAATTCTGTGTAGAAGTTTCAAAGCTCCCATGTAGTGCTATCATATAAAGCAAACAGAATCAAAATTGGCTCATAAATGACAGAGAAGTAGCAAATTGAAGATTTTGATCACACACGGACGCACACACGGACACACGGACACACGGACGGACGGACGGACAGACGGACGGACGGACACACGGACACACACACGTACGGAGCCCGTTTCATAGTCCCCTGCTCGAACTCGTTCGGCGGGGACAACAATGTGAACTTCCCACTAAAATACGTTGATGAAAGTGATTCTAAGAGCTCCCCTGCCCTCTCTCCCACAGGTCGAAAAGTATAGGTACACCATATTAAGGTGGAGAAATGTCTTATGAAAGAACGCTATAAGCGGTAATTGCAACTGATTGGTCGAACAAGGTTGTCATTTCGATGCCTAGAGCGACTTTTGAATCAATCGCGCTGTTATATGAATTACTAAATAGAAAATAAAGATAATGATCAAGTGTAGTAATGATGATGATGATGATGACGATGACGATGGCGATGATGATGATGATGACGATGATCATAATCATCATGATGATCATGATGATGATGATGATGATAATGGTGATGGTGGTGGCGGTGGTGGTGGTGATGGTGATGGTGATGGTGATGGTGATGTGATGGTGATGATGAAGATGATGATAATTATGATACTAGGGATGATTATGATAATGGTTACGGTAGTGGTGATGATGATGGTGATGATGATGGTGATGATGATGATGATGATGAATGGAAAAGTGTTTTTGTTATACTCAGGAGTGAGTGAATTCCCACGCGGTGTTGTTCATGTGCAAGGCCCTGACGTAGACATGGTAGATAAGCAGTCTGCCTGTAAATGTACAGCAGTTTCTTCTTCACCATCAATCAAGTTACCTCATTTTATGCATTTTACTCTTTTGATGATCACACGAAAATATCGCGCAAATATAGATACCCGTATGAAAATACCCTTTAAAAGTGAAAACCCAGATCATGAAGATGTTGGTTATGAAATGCGATAAACAGACACGCTCCTCGCCACAGGTCGGAAAAAAAAATAAAAGAAATAAGATACCGCTTCTACCAGTAAGTCTCTCCTGTTGATCCGAGGGAACGATTTCTTAGCCTTGGGTTACTCTAGTTCATCATTGCCGTAAGGTGTCACACTAACCTTTCGTTTATCATAAACATGTTAAAGGTCTGGAGAATACAAATAGAAAAAACACCCTGCGCTGTATTCCCTTTTGGGCGTCAAATTGAACCAACTTGTTATATTTCAATCTTAATTTTTAGAAATGGGTCGGGGTACATAGGTTTGGGGAGGTGTATCTCAACTCTGCTCACAGGTTCCGGGAGAAAGACGTGGCTTTTAACCAGTCATGAATACACCAGTCTACTCTAGGTAAATTGACTAATTTTAATCATTTTTTCTTTTATTCCACGTCTATCAATATCCTAGGACATGTTTCAAGGGCCAGGCGCCCCGTCCAATCCCAAGCCCTCGTGCACCTTTTGTATTAAGAAAGTAAAGATAAATTACAGATTACTTCCACGGCTGCCACGCTTTTAAGTTTTAAGTGCTCTTTGTATCACCCCCAACAACCTCACCAAACATTCCATTATAGAATAATTACAATTCATGTTGCTTCTTGATTATGCTTAGCCTGCATAATACTATACTAACTGGTATGACGAATTTAAAATGTACCTTATTTCTTCTATTATTTTCATATGTATTTCTATGTCAAATTTTGTTCATAAAAAAGGTGCAAGAACCAATAACAAGAAGGGAATGAAATGAAATATGTTTGCTGTTTTATAATAATGCTCCTAGAGGCTGTTAATATCATTGAAGATATTTCTTGCCGACAAATTTATGAAGAAAATTTTGTTGAGTAATTCATCCTAATCAGCCACTGCTGGCTCGTTCTCATCAAGCTTGTTTTCCACGTGACTGTTCAAACACGTGGCATGATGGTCATGCTATGATTATGTAAGACCACATCTATTTGGCTCTTGTTGGCTGCACATATTGTCAGAGACACAAATGGATAGAAAACGTGTGCAATCATAACATTCAAGTCACTTTCAATTACCAAACATTGTATTTAAAAGTCACTTCCAATAGTCAAACATTGTACTCAAAAGTCACCGCCAGTCATGCCGGCAACAAAACCTCGTATTCATACGTCACTTCCAATTACCAAACATTGTATTCAAAGTCACTTCCAATTACCAAACAGAATATTCAAAAGAACCCTCTAATTTGTTATAGGCTTTTACTTCTAACAGTTTTACCCATGAATATTTCACCTGGTATGTTTTGCCTAAAGAATTTCCCCTCTAATTTTAGCATTATTATATTTACCGTACCAGGTATATGTTTATCAATGATTATTCAAGGACAAATGTACATCATGAAGTACCGCGCCAACCCAATGAGCAATGACCTAAAATAATTTGCTGGTATCTTTTCTTCAAATGGTAGATAGTCCTTTGGAATGGTCCAGTTGTTGGTCGGTCGATGGAGGTGCACACTGGTTTTGATTTTCAGTACTTATCGCATTTATACACTGTATCTATTCTTTTTTTGTATTTGTATTTAGGTAGTTTTGTATTATTTTGGTCTAAATATTAATTTTTCCGGTAAACTGTGCGCTTAGAAACATCCGTAGTAAGCGCCTTATAAATGTATTGTATTATTATCATTATTATTAGATAGAGGTCATTAAAATAGACAAGTGTCGAAATCTGATATTGATAGATTTAGACGACGTTTCTCTGTGTTTTATTTTTTTTTTCATCATTCCCAAGATGAAGCTTTCTCATGTTCCGTTCTGAAGCGCTGGGCCGTCGAGATGAATGGCACGATATTTGCAAAATCTTGTATACGTGCATTTACTCTTCAATGGTGAAACACATTCGTTCTCTGGCAAATGTGCCTGTGCCTTACGGTAATCGAGATATCTACCAACTCAAACCAAAGCTAGGAGTGTATGCCATGACGGAGTGTAACAGCGGTGTTTAAGTGAGAGAAAGAATGGCCTGGTTTTTCGTCGTTCACGAGAATGTATCAGAATGAAAGAAAAAAAGGAATCTCATGGATATTCATAAAGGAATCCAGTATATATCCGGGGACCAATTAGAATGAAATAGCATGAAATATAGGTAGCTTCTAGAGAGCAGTCAGAGAAGACGGTGGAATTGCAAATTAGCTGGAGCTAGAGGGAGATTTTAGCTACCTACCAGGTGAGGTAGAGGTGCACAAAAGTCCTCCAATATAAATTTCTCCCCCCCCCCCCCCGTCTTTCTATCTCTCCATTTCCTGCTTCCTCTACCATAGATATCTATCTCTCTTTCTCCCCGTCTTTTGCTTTCTCCTTCTCTATCTATCCATCCCTCAATCTTTTCTTCTACTCAGTTTCTCTTTCCCTATCTCATCCTTGTATACTCTAAATATCTATATATTTCTATCGCTGTTTGAGTCTCTCTCCTCCGGTAGCTTTCCTTCTCTCCCCCATCTATCCTATTCATCATTCTGTCCATCTCATTTTAGATGTATAAGGTCACTAAACCCGTTGGACTGTTGTGCTTCTGTTTTTCATCTCGTTTGAAAGATCGTCATTAGACACATTTTGTATGTCAGATATCAAAGACGAAGTCTCATATCATGACTGTCATGAATGTCAGTCTCAATGTTTGGCAGTGATCGTCATTTGGATATTCATCGTATCCAAGGCTTTTTCTTTATGCAGTCGTACTTGACGGACAGTCAGATTCACAAATATTATCAAGTGGAAGACCTTAAACTCGTAGGACTGATGTTCGCGGGTTGCTCATGTTTGGAAGACGATCATTAAATGCATTTGATGGCAAATATCCACGACGACATCGCGAATCATGAATGGCGTGATTGTCGGTTTCAATGTTTGACTGCGATCGTCATTTGCAATTCAAGTTATTCACCGTCTTCTTTTATCTATATGCAATGGTATTTGAGGGGCTGTCAGACCCACTTATACAATCTATCATTCTTGCCACTCTATCCCCTTCCACGTTAAGCTCCTTCTATTATTCTGATTGTTTTTTCCTTGTTATTGTTGTGTTGTGTTGTGTGGTGGTGGTGAGGGTGTTAGAGGGATGAGTCAGTAAAGTAATGTTCATCAGATCCCTGGGAGTGTCGTCTTATTCAGTACCATCATTTCTCTAAGTTGAGGAGAGAAAAATGAGGGGAGAAGAGAGAGGGGGGAGGTGGGATCATGACTTTTATGACAAAATCAATTTGGCGAAAACCTTTGCAAGGCCGTATTGCAACTCACATATTATTATAATTGAGAGCTGGCAGGAAGGAATACACGTGGAATGACTTCATAATTTCGTCTTCAGCAAATTCTACTGGTATTGCTAACATTAATGTGAAATCAAAAGGGGACGTCACACTTATGTTATAAAACCGAAATGGATACACCTCTCCGTACGACGAAAATGACTGAACATATCAAAATTCAATTGTGGTATCAGAAAAATCTCATTATATTGTAATCTGTACCTGCTAGGAGGTTAAAGAAATGGAGTCGCAACAGTCTTATTCACTCTGAACAAACTTTGATGCCGCCACTCAAGATATTTGAAGTGATGGCGAGCCAAACTTCATCTGCCTCATATATAGGAAGACAATTGATTCTTGTCTCATTACATAATGACCAGCCACTCTCTTAGGAAAATTATGTCTCTATTATGGTAATAACTTTTCGCCAGCCCTACTTGTAAAATTTTAGTGGTATACATAATGTTAAAGACACGGGTATCAAAATTACTCGATTGGACGTGTTCTTGCAAGCACTAATCTAACACAGCCATTTATGAAAAAAAATATGTTGAACTTTAACTGAAGGGTTACAC
The DNA here is from genome assembly GCF_040938485.1 of Diadema antillarum. NCBI lineage: Eukaryota > Metazoa > Echinodermata > Echinoidea > Diadematoida > Diadematidae > Diadema > Diadema antillarum. Next base: position 372,904 of record NW_027272307.1, on the reverse strand, counting down.
TATGTCGTTTTTTTTTTCTTTTTCTGAATTTAGCGGGAAATTTATAAAATCGGCTTCTCAGGAGGCTGTAGTTTCAAACACTTTTACAACGCATCTCTAAGTTACATTTTCGCACATACAACGACATTTCTTGACGGGATTGCCCTTCAGATTTGCGTTTTATGTCATTTAATAAACATGAAAAACACACTGTCTTAGAGTTAAATAAAATTCTTCATATTGCTCAGAAATATGGTGGTATCAAATGCCGAGATCAAAGGCACAAACCGCTCCTGAAGAATATCTCTATGCATCCCTAGAAAAATGACAGCTGTTTAACTAATTACGGTCAGTTTGAACTCCAACCCTCAGACCTCCTTGGTACGTATGAAATCCTCGCTGTCAGCAGGCATACATTATGAAATAAACTTTGGAAGACAATTTCGCTTTAATTTGGGCAACAGCATGGTCAGTTCGTTGTCTTCAAGGCTTTAGAATCTACGTATTGTGACATCATAAATATCTGCATGACGCTCCTATAGTCTCCAGGACGTTCTTGACTTCGACACGTTAGGGTGAGAAAACGACGACACCAAAAAGAACAAACTCTTGGGTTGAATTTCGGCGCCATTACGTTGTTGACTCATGTTGACTCATGAATTATGCATGCTCTCTACCGACTGTCACCTGTGGCTGTTTCACACTCAGGTGCCTGCAAAGCGCTGAAAGAATGTTAGTGAAAACACTTAGGGCACACATGATAACCAGCACTTAGGTGTTATGACGCAAACAGCGATCGTTCACTTTTTTTTTGTTTTATTAGTGGTGTGATGCCCGCATGATTAGTATACAGTAAATGGTTGATACAAGGTACAGTAATCTTTGTACTAGAAAGTGCGTACTCATCCCATAGCTGACTTGGCTTTATTTATTTCATTTTATTTATTTTTACATATCTTTGATATTTAATCTAGATTTTGGAGTAAAACATAAATGTACAATTAGCTTGTATAGAAGTGTCAAACTCTTCATCTTGGAAATTACACTAAGAGCATGATTTACAAGGAATGTAATACATCGCTGATCGATAGGCCTTGAAATAGAGCAGTCAATTATTGATTTACGGCCCATATGGTTTTGTGGTCGGATAAAATTACTGGATCTACGTTGAAAGTCTTACATCACTGAATATTGCGTGATACATGCTTTTTTATTATAAATTTTTTACAGAGAATATAGAGGGTATGCTTTCACACGCATTCACACGCACGCACATACCCATACACACACGGTAATTTTAACATACATCATCTTGCTTTAGCGTAGAGCTACCTTACAATTCGGGTATACATACTTCATTCTAAAATATATCATTAATTTTGGTCGAAACTGGACAGTACCATAGGCGCCGGAAGTGGGGGGGGTGGGGGGGGCAGGGGGGGGCGGCCGCCCCCCCCCCCCCCCAATCCAAAAAGTGGGGGGGGGGGCAAAACGCATTTTTGCCCCCCCAAAAAGCCCCCCCCCCCCCCCCCTCAAAAAAAAAATAAATAAATAAATAATGAAAAATAATAATAATGATAATAAAAATAAATGAATAAACAAAGAAAATACAATAAATATGTATGAATAAAAGGGAAAAAATATGGCTACAAACGCCAGCTTTTGGACTGTAAAATGTCAAAATTTTCAAGCTCGCTCGCTTCGCTCACTCGCATCGAGCAGTTGAGCCCGGTGCGCCTCCCCCTTAATTTCTAAAGCGAAACTCATAGCTACGACGGCAGTTGTTGGACTCTAGAATGTCAAAATTTTCAAGCTCGCTCGCTTCGCTCGCTCGCATTGAATCGTTATGCCATTCTCCTAATGTTGCTGACAGTAATTGCCAGTAGTTGCGCCCGATGCCCCCACCCCTTAATTTCCAAAGCGAAAGATAAATATAGCTACAAACGGGAGTTTTGGGACTGTAAAATGTCAAAATTTTCAAGCTCGCTCGCTTCGCTCGCTGGCATTGAATCGTTATGCCACTCTCCTAATGTTGCTGTCAGTAATTGCCAGCAGTTGCGTCCGATGCCCCCCCCCCCTTAATTTCCAAAGCGAAAGATATAGCTACAAACGGGAGTTTTGGGACTGTAAAATGTCAAAATTCTCAAGCTCGCTGGCTTTGCTCGCTCGCATTGAATCGTTATGCCATTCTCCTAATGTTGCTGCCAGTAATTGCCAGCAGTTGCGCCCGATGCGCCGCCCCATTAATTTCCAAAGTGAAAGATAAAGCTACAAACCCCAGTTTTGGGACCGTAGAATGTCAAAATTTTCAAGCTTGCTCGCTTCGCTCGCTCGCATTGAATCGTTATGCCATTCTCCTAATGTTGCTGCCAATAATTGCCAGCAGTTGCGCCCCCATTTATTTCAAAGCGAAATATGTAGCTACAATTAAAACTCCAGTTTTGGAACTGTAGAATATCAAAAATTTCAAGCTCGCTCGCTTCGCTCGCTCGCATTTTATTGTTATGCCATTCACCTTATGTTGCTGACAGTATATAATTTGTCGATCGTTTCACACCGTCATTCCATAATCCATGTGAGGAAAACTTACAATGTTCCTCAATGACTGCGTTGTTAATTTAATGTATCACATTCCGTAATGTATTGTAGTCCCATTATTGCTCACGCACACACGAACAAGCATACAGACCGTCAAAATTACTTTATGGTTCCCCCCATGTTTCGACCCACCGTACGCCACTTTACATATTATATATATCTATATCTATCTATATCTATATCTATATATATATATATATATATATATATATATATATATATATAATAGATGTGTGTGTGTGTGTGTGTGTGTGTGTGTGTATGTGTATATTGTGTAACATTGCATGGTCTAATCTTGAGCCCCCTCCAATGTTTGCCCCCCCCCCCCCCCCAATCCAAAACTGCTTCCGGCGCGCCTGGACAGTACTATACCCTATCAGCATTATTGCTTCAAGGCAGTTTCACCAAAAGTTAGCGAATTGTTCTCATATTTTGTTTTTCACAACTCGCAATACCCTATGATCGAATAAACACAAAGAGTTTATCAATTCATGATAATGTCTAATTACATTTAAGTAAGGCAATAGTATGACTATAATGCGTTGTAAAAATCAGAGCAGTCACTGATGTTGTGATTTAAATCAAAGGGATCCAGTTGATTTTCCACTCACTTGTCTTGGTTTTGACTTGATTCTTGATTCTGTCGGGATTCCCCACACTGCCATACACATTCTCTACCTCCTATCGTTTTTATCAACTTTTCTGTCTTTTTTTATACCCGAAGAGAAATTCACCGACCTGGATGAGTAGATGCTAATCATCTCCAGCGGTTCGGCGGCAGATGCCGAATAGTGGCTTCTATCCCCGATACACGTTACCATGCTGCTTGATAAATCGTACGAAATTCACTGACAATGATTTCAATAGCCTTTGTCGCATGCCGATAGCTGAAGAAATGATAAAAACCCGCACTGAAACAAAATAAACACTGATAAGTGATAAAAACATAAAAGCCTAGGTAACCGTCGGCTTTTCTGTTGAAATTCAGATTCTGGCTGTCCGCAAAGCAGAGTGAAAGATGAATAGATATCTATTGAAATGTTTTTTATTCGAACACAACACTCATCTCTTTATGGACAATTCCCCAAACATACGGAAATTTCACTATAACATGCAAAAAAAAAAAAAAAAGGTTTCATTCATTTTATTGGACTATTCAGCATTGATATTTCAAGTTAATTTGCCTCAGTTGCTGCCAGTGTGTAGGTTAGAGTTTATTATTTGTTCGGCGAAATTGCATTAAAAATTTGTAAAAAGAACTTTTTCATTTTTAAAAATATATAATTATGACGATTTCTGATTCTGTCTTTCTAGCGGGAGAATTTCAAGTTTGGAGAAAACTTTGAATTATTGGCGTTGAGTAAACCAAATGAGAGAGTGGTGCTAGACAAGCAGAATACCAGTCACGTGATCAGAACTGCAATTTTGAGGTGTCTATTCGACCTTATATAGAAGGACTAATTGGTATTCAAGTGGTCATAAGTTTATGAAGTTTTTTTTTTCTTTTTGCTTGTTTGTTCGATGTCACAAATGTATTTCACACTTGTAAGATATCATTTCACACCCATAACCTCACATTCGTGTATTTCAAGGCCAACATAATAGAAACCCGAAGGTGGATTTTATGTTGGGCTTGAAGGAGTAATGATTTGCTAAATCTCTCGTTGAAGATTGATGAATAGCGAATAGGATCAAAAAAGAGGATTCTTTACACTCGAATTGACAATACACCTAAAATATATAAACAATTTAAATGGATGGGGTACCTGCGTTTAGATCAATAGAGGCGTCTTCAAAAGCAAACTTTGTACACAGCAAATCGATCAAGGCTCAAAGCCTGGTAAACGAAGACTAAGCTCCCTCCAGGGTCTTGGAGCACCGTGTACCAAGGATAAGATACGATTATTAAAGGACAAGTTCACCTTCATAGACATGTTGGTTGAGTGAATGCAGCAATATTAGTAGAACACATCAGTGAGAGTTTTAGGAAAATCCGACAATCCGTTCAAAAGTTATTAATTTTTAAAATTTCTGATCAGTCATGGCTGGATGAGAAGACTACTATAGCTTGTGATGTCACATGAGTACAACGGTATAAAGAAAGTATAGAGAAAATTCACCTTATTTTCACTTTTCTCGCATATCAAAAGAACACTCGACTTCTCTCTTTCAGAAGGCAAGGGGAATAAAATTATCCTTAACATACATCAGTAACAAGTCCAAGAAATGTGCACTTTATTCAAAAAGTAACATTTTGAGAAATTCTCTTTTTATTTTCATTATATCGTTGTACGCATGTGACATCACACACTGTAGTAGTCTTCTCATCCAGCAGTAAATGCACAGATACTTCAAAAATTCATAACTTTTGAACGGATTGTCGGATTTTCCTCAAACTTTCACTGATGTGTTCTACTAATATCGTTGCATTCACTCTATCCACATATACATGAAGGTGAACTTGTCCTTTAAGTTGCTATCGGTTAGACGACTTGCTTGTTCTCAGTCTGCGGGACAGCTTCTGCTGACAGACTCTGTCTCATCTGTGAATTATCATTGTGTCCAAGAATGGGACACAGGAGTTAACTATTGAAAGAGTTTAAAGAATAAAGGAAAAGATTTAAAAATCTAACAAAAAGGGCCGACATTCATCTAACTTGTATTTCTCTTTTGTGGCTGTCTCTTTCCCCCAAACCCACACACTCACCTGCTCGCATATCATAAGATACATACAGACATAATAAATATACCATGTGATAAAGTAGCACTTAAATAAACATATAGCCTCCAATCAAATTTATATGATATGACAATGAATGCTGACGTCACAAACACCATATATTACGTAACTGATTGCACATGCACCAAAGTACGTGAATTGGAAACTCAAACTCTCTCTCTCTCTCTCTCTCTCTCTCTCTCTCTCTGTCTCTCTCTCTCTACATTCATCATGTATCAGTGAGTCATACCAGACGAAGAACTCCATTTAAAATTGCAAAGCGCATGTCCTTACTCAGCAACGTTTCTGAAATACAGGGATTGACAACCGTCTGCTGAGACAAGAATCGTTTGATATACATCGCAAGTAACTCTTCTGACTACAAATTCCAGATGTATATTTCTCCGCCACAGTAAAAGACTATAAAAAGCTGACATGAATCTGCCCGTTTTAACGCGCCTATATATATCTTCTGCAAAATGACATTTGCACGATATTGTAGTGACGGCTGTATGGTAAGCTACTTGTTATGATATTCAATCTTTGGCAGCTTTCTTGCAATTGAAAAATGAAAAAAAAAAGAGTCTGTGATCATGTTTGTGTCTGGCAAAGTTGTGTATTATATTTTCTAAGCTATTGATACAGTGCCCCTCACCTTGCTTATTTTGAGAATGAAACAACGATAAAGATTCTACCATGTATATAAGCGACTTAAATCAATTTTTGAAAGACATCTTGACATGAAACAAAATCAAGTCAGATTGTGTTTATCTTATGTTAAATGCATGATAATTTCATTTTCCATATCCAAATAATACAAATTTATTGCTACGTAGGATTAACAATTTGTACAAGAAGGTGGGAGTTTCATTAAGCAAATACAATAATGATAATAAAGGTTATGCCACTCATAGTATACATGTATATATGTATATATATATTTATATATATATATATATATATATATATGGGAGTACGTGTGTGTGTATGCGTTTGTGTAAATTATATATGCTCGATCTGTAAGCAAAAATTAATCTCGAAAATGCACCTGAAATTACAGTCGGCAAGTAATAACGAAAAGACAGCTGCTATCGTAAAAGTTTTATTTTCATTTCCCAAAGAAATCTTTAATTTCTGGAGCATCCTTTTGCTCGTGTGTGCGTGTGTGTGTGTGTGTGTGTGTGTGATTTTTTTTGTGTCTATGTCTGTGTGTATACTTGTGTATCTAGAATATCAATAGTATATCATAAAGGGCACAACGGAAAGAAGCTGTAGCAGCAAGAGCAGAGCGTGTAAACCATCCAAACTGTATTAGCTTTACTGGCCATGGGTTTAATGTAATCACACTACTTGTACGTGAGCAAACTCGTGTGTCAATGTTACATCGTTGTGGTATAATCAGAGATTGGCGTCCTCGACTCGGCCAGGGCGGCATACCTCGTTGCCATAGAGACCTCTCTGAGGTCACGCCCTTAAATCATCAAGACTTCGATTCCAGATGACATCTTGACGCCAGTGAACCCCCCCCCCCAAAAAAAAAAATAATAATAATAAAGTCTTTTTGTGAAAAGGTTTATTTTAACAACAGCGCCTGTTACTCGATTGAAACTGCAATTTTTTTTTTATATCATTCACAACCCACGCAAGCACATTAAAGCGAACTGCGAGAAGCAACTCTTGTTAACCATGACAGAATCTGCAGTTGGTACCTGTTATAGCTATACAGGCTTGACATTCATTTCTGCTATCAAACCTCAATGCCAAAAGATAGAAACCATACATGATTACAAAGATACACTTTTGCAATACATACAGACATAATTCATGTTCAGTAACTAGTACACACACACACACACACACACACACACACACACACACAGACAGACACAGACACAGACACACACACACACATATATATATATATATATATATATATATATATATATATATATATTTCAATAGATTACCTATCTTACCTTCCTTCCTTACTGTTGTATGTTAGAATATTGCAGTTTTAATTAATCAGAAACATGCTGCTTTGTCACATCCACAACACTACTTTAACGTGTCTTATCCCTGATGCGCAGAATACAGAGAGTATTCTTTTCCAACGTTTGCCGAATTTTGCTGAGCATTCGAGCAAGCTGTATGCACGGAAACCCCTACGTCGCCAAAAGTTTATCATGAAAGGTATACCCTTAGAGTTTTTCAGCTCCAATATCAACAGCCATCAGGTCTATTTTGATTGTATACTGTGAGACAGTATCTCCATGAGATGTGAAGAAAGAGAGGAAATTGTTGCTAGCGATATTTGTCTTTATTGGTGAGGTGGATTCGGTTTCATCGATGTCTGAATCTCGACATGATATGTAAAAAGAATCCTTTCATCGCCGCGAAAAGAGACACAATGATGTTCTGGGCATTATTGATACCTAGTCCTTTTGTTTGTGAACTGTGGATTGATATCATCCCCTCAAATGTAATATTTCCCTTACGTATCTATTCGTTTTGTCCGTATGGTCATGGGGCATGATAGGGGAATCCATCCAAGCGCCGCGGTTCATGAACAGACCGCTTGTCAGAAATGAATACTCTTCTTGTTTGGTCTAGGGTTTCTTCCAAATCATTATCTCGTCACAGAACGAGTATCATGGAAGGCACGTTTGTAGATAAATAGATAAAGGTTCAAATAGAAAGTAGAGTTGTTTGTCTCGCGGTAAGTTCAAGCCTTCAGTGAAAGAGTGAGAGGGAAGGAGAGAGATAAGGAGAGAGGGGTGTAAAAAACATTATTGATCGTGGAATTTCGCTAGTGTCGGCTAGAGAGATAGTTAAAAGTGAACGCTTGGATTGAAGACAACCGTAAAAAGTTCGATACCGTGCTTATCTATTGTGACATTTATACAGATTAGAATGTTGTTTATGGTTCTATATATAAACGGGGCTAGAAATCACGCGTCCAAAGGCTCCGCCACCCCCCCCCCCCCCTCTTTGTTGTTTTTTGGTTTTGTTTTGTTTTGCTTCCCTCCTTTCTCCCATAGCTATACGTACTCAACAGGTGGAGATCTGGCTCACAAATTTCTTCTCTTCGTCTTGTATTTGACTGATTGTTTGTCTACATGTCCAGGCTAACCTTAATGGGCCTCCACCACATCTGGATGTTATAAGGTGCACTTATGATTCCCTTTGCGGTCGTTTCCACACCTGCCTCTTATATTTTGATTTATTTTTTTCTTATGTTTGTGTATGGAGGTGATGGCTGAGAAAGGGGGTAAAAATGTAAATGGTGCACCAATTTAGTGGTCTTTGAGTTGCCGTTAAAAGAAGTTTCCGGTAAGGAGCCTCCATTACGATCACTCGACTCCTTGGCAAATGCATCGCCTCGCTGAATTGATTCGCTCGAGAGATGAGAATATTCATGACTCTCGTTTTTAAGGTGTGTGATGGAAGAGTGACCTACAATTGATGGTCCGTACAAGTACTTCAGAGTCATGCACCTGAGTGCCGGTGCAGTTTAAAAGGGATACTTTATATATGTTTCAGCATTGTGTATGTATGATACATAACTCATGGATATTTGTGAATTAGTAAGCGCAATCAGATTTTCATGAGCATTGAAAAAAAAAAAAGAAGTGAGGGAGATCACAAACCTTTCTTCACAACCAAAGATATCGCGATATATCAATATGTGTATATTATTTTTTCTGTAGGATATATCTTTGAATACACCAGTATGAAGAAGTCAATGCGGATATACTATGTTCAAGGTTCTGCTAGCTGAGTGTTAGCATTATATGTAAGCATGAATGTATGTCTATATCTATGCGGATCTCTCTCTATACATACATAAATGTAAGACGTGTATCTTATATACATATATATATATATATATATATATATATATATATATATGTATGTATATGATATATATATATATATACATATGTATATATATGTATATATATATATATATATATATATATATATATATATATACATGTATTTACTCATACATTCATACCTATATGTGTCGTCTTCTCCATACATAAGTGTAATTATCAATATAGGCCTATGTGAATGAATTGGTGGATCTGCTATCTTAGAATGATGTGGACGTAGAATGATTTGTCGTGCGAAGCTAAAGTGGCCTTTCAGGGCACGGGATAATGGCGGTGGCTAGTAACTCTTGTATCGGCGTGTTTACCCATTAGTCGGACCCGAGAGGCCCCCCTCGCAATGCGGCTCTACATTCTATTGCCTGATATACTCCAAGTCGCAACGTACCGACAGAGAATCAACACTGCCCGTCGTGTACCGCCCGCCTTCTGGGATTGTCGACTGAGGGAGATTTAAGAAGGAAAATACACTCTAAGCTAATAATGACATTTCTCGTTAAACATGATTGTGCAGCAAGTGGTAAGGGACATCCAATTAGCAAGCTGGTGAGTGGGGGTGGGGGCTCCGACAGTACGACACACACACCTGTATGGGATTGAGTGCCTCTATTTATACCATCACTAAAATGCAACGGTTACATCCGGCTAGGAGTTGATGTTTTACGAAGTCTGTTGAAATTGTCTTCGAAAGGACTGTCCCCTGAGAGTCCCCAACTCTAATCTCTGTTTTCATTCTTGTCATCGCGGCCTACCCAGCACGTTTACGTTTGACAGTCATTATTAATTTACACTTAAATCACTGTAATGTGTTTGACCAAGGTACACCAAGGGAAATCATCTTGACTTTCCAATGAAGTGACTCCAAGCTGCCCCTTCCCCTCACCCTCTTCTGTGGAAAACAAACATTTGGGCAAACTAATCAAAACAGTGGTTCAGACGACAAAGTAAACTGCGAAACGTGATTTTTCTGTCTACTAGTACTGCACCCACTATCTACGAGTCCTTCGCAAACGTTCATTCGACAACACTGCGAACGCAGCAGAGGGAGGAATCGCACACAAAAACACATACACATCACACATACACACACCACATACACAAACACACACACACGCTCACACACAGACACACTAATACATGTTTTGTCATCACCTTTATAAATCTAGTCCGACCAGGTATAAGGTTAGTAATCTCACAAATGTGACATAAATTGGTAGCGGTTTTCATAACCTGACGGGCACAATCGGCCCTTCCCACTACTGTGTGTCTGAATATTTCACATTGCCTCTATGTGTTTCTTTGTACTTCGTTTTCCTTTTCTTTAGCCAGAATAAGGTAATGGCAAGATATTGATAAAGAACAGGAGACCCGAAAATCTTGGTGAGGTTGTCACTCGTAAGAAGTGTGCTCATTGTAATGTTATACGGACTGCCCAATCTAACCATACTGATCAGTTTGATCATTGACCAAGTTGGACCTTCCTCCCTTCAGGGCAGGGCTTTTGCTATTACTACTACTGCCACTTCAACTACTGATACTGTTACCACTGTTACTTATAACATTATTACTTCTACTATTACTTATACTACCACTACTATAACTTCGTATACTGCTACCACTGTCACTAAACGCTAAATATACCAATATTACTTCTCCATAATTACTTATGCTATCACTACCACTGCTACCAACTCGTTCTACCACAAAATTGTATCTTTACTTATCAATGCTTATACTATACAACAGCTACTTATACTACTGGAAATAATCATCTATACTACTATTTCCTATACAAATTACTACCACTACTCCTATCGTTATCATTGCTTAGACTTTCAGTTGATATCCTCCGTTACGAAACTGATTACGCTTTTACATGCCTTTGGTATATGGATAACAATGCTAAGGTTAGCTCATATTTGCAGGGAAACGTGTGTTTTCGTCACCTAAAGCGTGATAGATCCCCCCGAAGAACTCAGTACATTGTATTGTGGAGATTCTTTAAGGGTGTACTTTACATCGCATGACCACACCACAACACTGGAAGTACCATAACAATGGACGTAGAGATGATAATGGCAAAGGTACTTCCAAAAAGAGTTAGGACGGGTCAGTACCTCGAACATGGAACGTCCAAATGCCAGTGGATGAGGTCATGTTTGCGAGCTCGTAGCGGCAGGAGACGGGTAGCCTTCCCTTCTATAGCAAGGTTGCGGCAAATTGGTTACGCGAGCCTGCCCAACTGAGAACTCCATCTGTGCTTTTAACTTTGAGCTAGACTTACTTTCATATGCCTCATTTAGCGGCGAACGTTTCCTAGCAGACTGGGTGAGTGGAATAAGGAGAGAGGGAGAAAGAATTAAAGAAAGAAAGAGAGAGCATATGCACTTACATGCTGACTGCTCTTAAATGCCTTACACATAATAGTCAAACACATGCGTCGTAATCGCTTATTTCAGCTCTAATGCCCACATTGATGTCACAAGTCAGTTGCTGTGTAGAGTGTTACGACTGTCTACCAGCAGGAGTTTAGAGCCAACTCTAGGTCCGGGTTGAGGGACCGAGTCGTTCCTTAAAGGCACTCTTTGATAATGTTTCTCAACGTCTCTGATATCACTTTATAAACATCAACAGCAACAACAAAAAAGAAAGCTAATATAAATGCAGTTGAAATGAACCATTCTTCAATATATATATGAGTGTGACCAGATTGACCATACTCCGTGTTTCATTATAATTATGGTGATTTTTGTTTGTTTGTTCATAAATATATTTTGATGGTAACAGCATGATTTATTTTCAAAACTGCTGTGTGCGTCATTCTTTTTCTTTTCTCATTCATATTATGAATATCACTATGCGGCCCGGTCAGTTTTAAGATCTTCGATCCATCCGAGAAGAGGCCGGAGGCATCACTTCTAATTGGCACCACCTCCGTGATAAAGAGAGTCTTTAAAGCAAACCGCGGATTGTAGAAGAGCTCGTAGACATGAGTGGGAAGCCGAGGTAGTGGGGGAGTACAAGCAACAAATTGTAATGATGGCGGCATCTGCATAGCTCATCAGACGGGAACAACTGCTTTTACCGGTGTATAATTATGGATGTGTCTTTTCTACAGCGTGGGGTGGTGACAAAGCATACACGATTCCAGGTGCAATGCACTCTGCTTGGTAGCCACAAGAGATTTCATTGGTTTGATGTGGTGCATGCATTAGAAGTCTGCGTGACCAGTAAACCACACAAAATAGATTAGGATCCTAGAAAAAAAAGACAACTCCAGATTGCAGCTCCTTTAACGCAGAAAAGGCCAATAAAGATATCATTGCTGTAGAGTCTTAAATCATGGTTGCATATCTTAGAGGAGTAATGTAGATCGTGATTCGACTGACCTCTTTGTTTTAGAAATGTGTTTGATTGTCAATCTACATTTTTCATTATATATAATTATATTGCTATAGAATAGTATAATGATCGCAATAGTATAATGATTGTACTAATTGTGAGTACCGGTAGGTGGGTCCGTGTATGTGCTCGTGTAAGTCTCTGTGTACCACATTACTTCCCTTTTCTGATAACATTACTGTGCTTGGTCATGGGCAGACCCAGTTTTTTTTTTACTTTTAACCTTCCTTCCTTCCTTCCTTCCTTTCTGTTAGGTCCTAAATGTAAGTAGCGCCCCTCCGAGAATCAACAGATGCTCAATATAACTCAGTTTCGATCAAATAGCGTTTTTGAGGATTCACACTTACAGTACAGGGGCATGTCTATATGAACAGCAAAGATTACTGACACAACATAGCATAAAAACGAAAAGAACGTGAGCACGCAGAAGGTACTTCTATTAAATACCTAGTTCTAAGTATTTCATTTCATATCATTTCATTTCATTTATTTCCACAGGGTAGATAAAAAGACATACAAACATTACATGAGCGCAACTTACATCATGCAAGATGCAATGCAATAAATATATAACACGTGGGGGAATCAACAATAGGCCATAAAGACCTTTCAAAGGCTGATCCCTGACAATTAAAAATGGTACAATTATTAATTACTATCACAGAACAAAACATTACAGAATACATTGGACTATACTGATGACAAAACATTACAATAAACAAGTGATTAGGCAAGCAATATATTATCTAAGTCATTCAAGCGTGTGTCAAACGAGATTACTGAATCAAATGAAATTGTTTATACTTTCTTTTAAATGACGAAAGACTAATGGTACTTTTAATGTTGTCTGGTAAGTTATTCCACAAAAGTGGGCCAGCAAACGTTATAGTACGTCTAGAAGCATTGTATTTATAAAATGGAATATATAACTTATTACTTTGACGAGTGCTGTATACAACACGAGTATTGTTTTCAATGAAGCAGTTGTCTAAAAAATGTGGCAAGATATTGTTAATATAGGAATATACAAATGTGCAGGTAACAAATTCATTAATTTCATACACAGAAAGCAATTTTAGCTTTTTAAAAAAGGGACCTGTGTGGGTTTGGGGCTGTGAATGGGTAATAATTCTTATTGCACGTTTTTGTAAAATATAAATACGGTTTAAAAGAGATTTAGCACAGTTCCCCCAGATGATTGCAATACATAAAATGAGGCAAGATCATGATATGATATAAACTTTAAAATATGGCAGGAGGAACTATTGCACTTATTCTATTTATTGCTCCAATTCCCCTAGATACTTTAAAACATACATCCTTAACATGATTTTTCCATGTCAGATGATCGTCAAGTGTAACTCCTAAAAATTTTACTGTATGTACGATAGGAAGGCTGATACCTGCAATACAAATATCAATATCATTAACTTTTACCACTTTGTTTCTTGTTTTAAATATCATACATGATGTCTTGTCAATATTCAGCTTTAATTTGTTTGCTAAAAACCAATCTTGAACTTTGGCTAATTCATTTTTCAATATTGCACAGGTACTGGTGATATCATCGCCAGAGATAAATAGATTGCTATCATCTGCATATGAAATTGAGTGTAAAATATTACTTGAATACTGCAGATCATTTATGTACAATATAAAAAGTAACGGACCTAAAACAGAGCCTTGTGACACACCAACATTAATGTTCTGAGTTGGAGAAGAATAACCATTTACATATACATACTGCTTACGATTTTGTAGATAACTTTTGAACCATTCTAAGTATAATGGGATATAGTGTCACGCTTCTAACTAATGAAAAACTTGCTTCTTATTCTTGACCGCCGTCGTTCTTTATCAACAATCGATGTAAGCCTCTAGCAAAATAGGACCCTGGTGCAACTCACTATAGTCTGATCATGTGGTCGTTAATCTTTCCCGTCTTTAAAAGGCAGCTTCTGCCTCTGTTTTATTCTTTGCGCATTAACACTTTATCATGGTTTTTTTTTTTGCTGCTTTATTTGCACTTGTTTGTTAAAGATTAACAACGGAGTTTTCTTGGTGGTTTCATCAGCAGGGAGCAGTGACGTCATCAGCGGTAAGAGAATCTTTCGATACAAGCATTCCTCTTAACAACTCTAATATCACTGCAATCTGTAGGATGCATCTGCTTTCGTCTTTCAAACACCGTTGGCACCTTGATTTACGTTTGTACTGGAAATCAAAAACGAATACTCGTAAAGCACAACCTTGATTCTAATAGTATGCACTTGACAACCGTACGTTTTATGCTGTCCACTCAAATATATTAAGCTGTCAAGGTCTAACCTTAAGATACAGACACCATATTCCTCCGGGCTTGAAGGTCTGTGCTTGACAAACATCCAGTACTTGCGGCGTTGTTCTCGTCAGTACTCGATGCCCAGAGTAAGAGGGTGCTCGAATAGGAGCAAAGCCTCTCTTTCGACATGACTTGGAAGTAAATTCTGATACATTGTATAATAAATCGGGTTCACATCAAGAGCCCGACACCCGCGAGTCATACAGCCCATGAGTCACAGCATACGAGTCATGCTGTCAAATAGTCAAAGCAGTCCACTAGTCATACAGCCACGAGCTACACACTATTTGTGTAAAAAGCCCACACACTATTTGTGTAAAAAGCCCACAAACTCGACATCAAGTAAAATAGGCCAACAGCTATACCGTCTACGAGACAGACACTAGGCAAATAAGGGAGTTTTCTCATCTTGAATAAGTTGAGATTTATAAGTAAAGTTTTCGTTTGGAAAAGAAAAAATATATATCACGGG